>NC_050589.1:10724204-10834204 GCF_013368585.1 Megalops cyprinoides
CTGCATTTACACACACAGACACACACGCGCACGGACACACAGCCACATGCACGCAGGCATGCACACACACACCTGTGCATCAAAAATGGTACACAAGCACATACACAAACAATAACTTTTACTCATCAAAATACGCAACTGCTGTAAAAATGTTTCTTGGTGAAAAAGCAGCCTGAGGGATACTGCTCCACCCAGCGCTGCATGTAGAAGCTGCTCTTATGAAACAAACCACCCTGCAACCCCACCCCACCTCACCTCCCTTTCTACCACTGACCCCATTTATTGAATCACCCTGTGCCCTGCTTTCTGAGAGAGGATGCTGGTAGTCTGTCTGACACATATTTCAGCAGCATTTCATTGATAGCATGGACCAACAATATTCAATCTGTCTATAAATCATTTAGCTAATAATCAGTAAGTCTGAATTTAAACAGTCCCATTTATACTTCTAAAACTGACCAGAAACTACTTCCATTTTCAGGTTGGTTACTCACTACACTCACAGAATTGTTTTTAAATTTACTCACTTGGAACCTCCATGTACAAGCTCATAAAGCTCGGATTTTTCTGATTATACAGAAAGAACCACAGGGTTTGATGTGTTTTGACATTCCTACATGACATACAAATGTGGAACTGTCCAATTCTGAACACCTGGGATATATGAGGTGCTTGTCTCAGCCAGAGGAAGATGTACACTCAATTT
The DNA here is from genome assembly GCF_013368585.1 of Megalops cyprinoides. Lineage (NCBI taxonomy): Eukaryota > Metazoa > Chordata > Actinopteri > Elopiformes > Megalopidae > Megalops > Megalops cyprinoides. The sequence goes on from NC_050589.1 coordinate 10,724,911, forward strand.
CTTCTTTTAACTCCTTCCCCTCCTCTTCTTGATCGCACAGCTACAACATCTCAGAAGGACTACTGGAATCTTCCATTCTCTGTTCTATTGCCTATTACATGTGCAGATATACAGAGGAGTTTAGGTATCTTCAAAACTGAAAAGTCCATGTGAGTTAATCCAGATGGAGTCAATAATAATACTGTTGTTTTTTATTTTCTCAGTAGGTGCCACTTTAACTGCCTTTGGGGAAATGGTACATTTTGAATTCTTCTTCCCTCAGCCATAGAAAGGCCATTTTTTTAAAATAAAGAAATAAATACAGAGAGGATTATGCAAAAAAGGGGTCTGATTTCACATGGAAAGAATAAGCTATGACACCATCAAAGTAGGGTAGAGCCTGCTCAGAATGATGAATTACGATCTGACCTCACACTCTGACCTTTTAGTTATTGGCAAACTTTTACAAAGTGTTTTCTCTAGACTAACATTGATGCAGTCCATTGGCGATTGACATGGAATGGCCTGTGTACAATTCTTGATTGAGCTGGAGTGCTAAGGGACATAGCCTCCTACCTCTTCCACCTCTATCCACCTGCACTATCTCCTTAAAGCTTACATCCACACTGGGTTTTATTCAGCTATGAATCTTGATACAGGAACCAGGTTCATACCTCATGTCTGCAGAGGTAAATTACTCCCCAGCAATGAATTTTGAAAGGGGGATAGGGACCATGTCTTCCCACATGATCTGAATCTTAGGCAAATAGGGACACTAAGTTGGCTGTCCAAGTGCTCAGACTGAAGTGGCTCTAGATTCTGGTGTCGTTATTGTCTTGTACAGTTTCTGTGGGGCATGTGCATTTCAGTCTAAACTCATTCAAATTTTGCGTGTTGCAATGCCCACAAAACAGACAGATGTGATAAACAGACAAAAACAATCAATTTGTTGCTTAATAAAAAGAGGCTGCAAACTTGGTAAGCATTTGTCCTCGTCTGTATGAGAACACAGGTGTGAATTAGCAGAAAAGAGACACGCGTACACGTGAATGATTCGCATGATACACTGAGCAATTTCACCTGAAACCAGCCACTGAGTGCGCGTCACATTTCGGACGCGACGTTTCCAGGACACCGCGCGTTCTCCTCGGTTCTGGAACTCTACAGGGGCGTTACCAAGGTGTCTCTCTCAAGACCAATATCACATGGCATCGGGCAAAATTTTGCCTTTTGCATTGCTTCTCCATCACAGCCCTGTATACAAAAACTGTCAAAACTAGGGCAATAAATCATTGCCTTGCAGCTGCCCTGGATTTTGTTGAACCCGTTTCATGCCATTTTCTCCGTGCTGTTGCATACCATGCCAAGCAGCTATTCTAATTATAAACAGACTGCACCCAGGGCGTGGAACTGATTCATATTTATTTGACAGAAGAACCGTTAACCTCACTTAAGGCTTCCGGCAGTAGAGCGCATCCTGTCACAGAGCAGCGTATCGCTTGTGCTCTGCGCTCACTTCAGACAGCAGTCGACACGTTTCATCGGACTCCTTTAAAGCAGCGAAACGTTATTTCGCCGTCCGCCTCCAACGCAGACGGTGCTAACTCCGGAGGTATTTCTGCTTCAGAAGTAGCCAACACCTGACATTTTCACCATCATGAAATACAGCTAACGGAAGAGCGTCGCCTTACCGTGGATCCCTGTCTGGTGGGACATTGCAACGGAATCTTCAAATGATTTTTCAACACTGACAGTCTGTTATTTTTTTAATAATTATATTTTGGTAATTGCTTATGAATCCTTCACGCTTCTCTCACACACACTCTTTTTTTTCTCTGTCTATGAGTTGTCTGCCTTCTCACACCGCTTCTCCGCTACAGCTGCAGCAGTCAGGAAACAACTCGGCCCATTCTCACTTCCGGATCTGTGTCGTCACTGGCTGGGGCTGAATTTGGGAACTCCCGAGGCAGTTCCTAAACGCGAAACTGCCGCGGGAGTCGATCTTAATAGCGGTTTGATTATATGAGCTTCAACGGGTTTGGACACACGCTGGTGAGCCATTTGCGAAGAAGTGTGTTTACCCCCCTGCAAGCCAGTTGTCATTTGCTAGCGAATTATTTCACAAACCACAGAGTTTTGCAATGGTGACCGAAGTTTTGACTGTATCATAAAAGTATGAGATTTATTAAGGCACACTCTCCCATCACTGGTTCCAGGCACCGACACGGCACCCCCATCTTTTCAATCTGATCCCCAAAGAGTAAACTGTATTTTTCACTACCAGTACGTGCTCACAGACCAGAAAAAAAAGTTAGTTTCTTGGCTGAGGTGCAATCAACCCATATCTCAGGTTGCTTTGAGTTAGTTCAGGACAGGTGAAGTTCTTGATGATAGAGTTGTTGTCTTTAGTCTCTGAAGTCAGCTAAGGACTCGAGCATCTGTGGAAAATTGTGCTTGGAGCTGGTCAAGCCTTGCTCCACCTGTCGCTGGGAAGCTGATATTGTGAACATTAATGCCACAGTTTGAGAACCACTATCACTCACTATCACTCATCTTTATCAGTGGACTGCACACAATCCGGAGAAGAACCTCTCCTCATAACAGTTCAGGTAAAGCATATCAGCATGTAATTTTCAATTCTGTCACAACTAATAATTGTATCATTATAACTGGTTACACTTTTTGTGCTTTCAATTACATCACATTCAACAATTATTACAGTAAGTACAATTTAAATTTAAATAAATTTAATTATTATTATTATTTTGTGTGTGTGTTTATTTGCAGTGTACATACATCTGCTGATGCCTCTGGACACATCTTCAGGAACATCACTGAAGATGTGTCCAGAGGCATCAGCAGATGTATGTACACTGAAAGTAAACACAAAAAAATCATGTTGGCATATGTTTTTAGAGGGGAATGAATGTGTGGCTGTGTTTAGGTGTCACATGTGCGGGATACAAGTGCACTGTGAATCCAGTTTTGTGACCATTGTATGTGTGCTGTCTTTAAGTACCTGAATATTGTATACATATTGAATCTGAGTGTCATATGTGAGCAAAATAGAGGCATGTGTTGTATGAGGGTAGAATATAGTGAGAGATGACAGAGTGCGCACCGTGTGTGCGCACAGAAGACGACAATAAGTGTTGAATGTATGTGTTACATGAGAGTGTACTTCAGTGTTGCAATGTGTGTGTGTGTGTGTGTGTGTGTATGGGTGGGCTCTTGAATAATAAATACACCCTGGGGTTCTGTACACACCAGTAAGTGAATTATAGATGAGTGCGTCACAGGTAAGCTCATGTGATGTTGCGGCATAGATAGGTGACACCCAGTCCGATCACCCTTCCTCTATACTCTTCAGTTCACACACACACAGGTGTGCTGTACCCAGAACACTCTTCTCAGGATAATGGACAGTATGATGGCTGAATGACAATGCTGAGTGACATCTGTCCTCCTTATCCTAACGTCCACAATCTCACAGCACAGTTCCAGCACATATTATTGGGAAACTATTGGAGAGAAGATGTGGTTTATGTCGATGTTAACTGCATTAACCACTCTGTATGGTCTGCGATTTCTGTGGTATATGTATCTGCACAATTCATATTTTAAACATTATAGCCATTATACTGTACAATGAGGTGCAATTGCCTTCAGCTGTCAGCACACTAATGATGTTTCTCTTTCCCCCAGCTGGCCTATTCTACATTAAAACCTTCTGTCTTATGGCCGCTGAATTAAGCTGAGGTCCAAACTCTCTGTGGTAATTAAAGACACCGGGGCACTTCTCACAAAGAGCAGGGAGTCCCCCAGTGCCCTGGCTAAACTCCCAATCAGGCTCTTTCAATCTGGCCATCTAATAATCCCTTAATGTAATGGGCTAAATAACTCCCTCCCTCTCCACCTCAGCTCATGTGTGGCGAGTGCTCTGGCACAAAATGGCCACCATGCATCTCCCAGGTGAGGGCTACACATTAGTGGTGAGGCAAGTTCCCCCTTCACTGCGAAGGTGCTCTACAAATATAATTCACTATTATTATATTATTAAACAGCTGCTTTGTACCCCTCCAGAATTTGACAGTGAATGCTGTTCAAGTCAGTACTACAGTCCTCAACATCATGGATAACTCTGGCACGGTCGAAGCACCATATGCAGGCAATCCGTTTTGTTTATTATAACTATATTTTCAAGGATTAATATATAGGTTTTATGGAAAAACACAGCGATTTCACAGAATATATTTTATCTTAAGATGTAATATAAGCATCATACTGTAGTATTAATGATCTGAACAAAATAACATGCAGGAGAACAAGACAGACACTTAACTCCTTTCCCTAAAGCTCTGCCCAGAGTGCACGTTGCATATATTTTGTTGCAATACAGCAAGTTCTTCAGCTGCATTATTGCAGTTGAGTGAGGGTACTGCTCACAACAAATGGACCATAAAAAGTAGGGCTATGTATCAAACAAACATGCACAGCTAACCCTTGAGTGGACACAGGACTACAAGGCTTGAAGTAACCACTCCAGAAGAATTACAAAGTCTTTTATTTTATTAAGATGCATACAAGTAGTGGCGATAAAAAAAGATTCACATATTCATGTTTTTTGATACAAAATTATCAAAATAACAAAATAAAATGAATGACTGCTGATGACCCTGGAAAAATCAGAACTTCTGGTGTGTCTTTATACCTTTAGGATAGTGTTGCACTACGGTGTATTATGAGCATTTCGGGTACACTGTAGTCAGGGTTACTGATGCCTGCGTTCACCAATGAGTGGGGAAAACCAACACTGAAATCCCACATATTTGAAATGCTGGGGACAGTATGCTGAGTATGTGGTCAGAAGCAAGGATGACAAAGCCACGATGGTAATATTCATCCCTTTCATTTTTATCTTAGAAAAAGGACCCAATGTTATCCCACAATTCACTGTTCAACTGCTACAGTAGTCTGAATTATAGAACAATGGCACTTGGGACCCTCGATCATGCACTATGACTGTATCTAGTAATGGAAAATGCAGAACAGCAACTACATCTTGTGACTCAGAAGAAAACAGAATTACTTCTTGTTATCGCTGAAGGAGGACTGTTTTTTGTCATTAGCCCAGAAGTGCAACAATGCTGAAGACAGTGGGGTGCATTTCAAAGAGCTGATCAGCTTCAGGAAAGGCCAAGTTGATGCTGGAATAATACATGGGATCAGTGGATAACCTGAAGCATTCGGGACCACAACCGCAATCAGAGCCATGCTCCCTATTCAAGCCACACATGGTATGCAGACACTTCAGTACAAAAATAATAACAGTAATATTAATTACAAAAAAAACAAAAACAATTTAACTGACACTGTTAAAAAACCTGCCCAGGTAGCCCCCTTATTTACAGACCGTAACCCCTAGTAGCTGCTGCACCCTTTGATCTTCAACCCCCCCGCCCCCAGCGTGCGACAGGTCACACTGCCCCCTTCCGGGCTGGAGCTGGGGGGTGTCGCCACGTTCGCCATGGCTCACCGTGGAGATGCTCCTCGTCCTCAGAAAGGCTGTGCACCTTCCAACCCTTCATCAGTCATCGATCGTGGGTAACCAGAATGCCTGCGGAGACAGCGAGTCAGGCCAGGTGAGTATGGGGGAGAGGGGTGCGAACGAGAGAGAGAGAGTACCCCTGAGGGAGTCACCCTGTGCCTCACCATGTTGGAGCAGGCGCTAGCAAAGGTCATGAATTTCGGGTTGAACTGCAGGCAGGTGACCGGACCCGTGTGCTTCCCGTCCAGAACCGCCACCTTCATCCCGCTCTCTGCGTTCCACACGTGGATCTTCCCGTCCTCCGAGCCTGAGGGGTACGCCAAGGAGAGGGACAGGAAATCAGCACAGAACAGCAGACAATTGTGAGAACAACCGTGGGTGGCAGTGTAGCACAGTGGTTAAGGAGCAGGGCACTGCTGCTGTACCCTTGGGTGAGGTATTAAAAACACAATTGCCTCAGTATAAATCAGTATAAATAGATGGATAAGAGCACCTGCTAAATGCCAATAATGTATCGTAATGTAATATGTGGCTCAGGTGCAGAAACAGGGGAGGTCAGTGTTGGGATTTGGAGCAGTTTGTGGTCTCTGGGCTCACCGATCATGATGAACTGCGAGTCTGGGGTGAATGACGCCTCCAGAGTCACTCCTTTACTGTTGTTGTAGCCCTGAGAGAGATCCATGAGACACAGCGCTGGTGAGACAGCGTTTAACATGCAGATGCGTAACTGTAGCAATGTGAAGTGGTGCCCCAAACTCCAGCGCAGGGGCGGGAACAGACCCTCACCCCAAACGAGTGCAGCATGGCTCCCTTGAAGGCATCGAGCAGACGGAGAGCGCCCCCGTTGGTGGAGACGAGGATCAGCTTCCCATCGTTGCTGAACTTCAGGCCGGTCCACTCGCAGGTGCGGTCGTACTGCAGCTTGAAGGTGGCGAAGGGACCCTGAGAAGCACCAGCAGTCAGCGCACGTGCAGACAGAGCAAAGGACATCCTCTCTTCCTCTCTCACAGCCTGATATTAACACCACACCTACCAGCATGTGCTAACACATGTTCCACACACACACAAACACATAGGCACCCTTACCTTGTCGAAGGACCGCAAATCATACAGCTTGACCATCTCAGAGTTCACTCCTGCGGCAAAGATCAGGCCCTCTGGGTCAAAGGAGCACACCGGCTTACCCTGCAGGTGCATCAGTCCCTGTGACCGAGACACAAAGCGTACGTTGTTACGACCAGCCACCCCTAGCTGGAAAACAAACGATGAGAGATCACTACACCTAGCCTCCTGTTCTGATCAGCAGATCACCTTTATCGGGTTACCTGGATGGGACGCTGCCTTCAGCTGCTTGATGACATCATCAACTTGACATCATCAAGTGTGTGTGCGCAATTTCTTGTGAAACATGCAAGGCCAATAAATGTGAGACCCATTTGCCAAAATGGTTTATTTAATGTTAGCGGAAACCAGTCATGTCTTTCAGGTCTTATGTAAATATCATCTAATCTTAACTGTCACATGGTTGTATGATCACGCCCCAAAAAATACATATGCAGTGTTTGTGAAAAATATGTGTATCATACCACACTTACATATAGCAGCCCCAATACAGCCATTGTTCTCCCAGTGCCACTTTGAAATCAGAAATCTAACACTACTATTTTTCCTTCTGGTACTTTCTGTTGTGGAGAATAGATCAACGAGCAAGAGCTTCCCAACCCCATTCTAAACCACAACCATTTCAATGAACATTTTTACTCCAAGTTAGGATCGGTTTTTGGGGACAACATCGGTGGTAACATTGCTGTACCTGATAGTAAGTCACTGACTTTGGTCTCCTAACACGGAAGAGCAGTGGGTTGTTTAATTTGACCATGATAAATTCGCTCATACTGAATCACCGCTTCATGGCATCATTATCAGATTATTTTGGTAGAAACCCTGTACTTGCACAATTTAATAAAGTCATATGGGAATACCATTTAAAACACATGCACAGGCATGCTGTTGTCAATAAAGGTCTTAACACATAATGGTGTGAGCTAAAACACTTGTCTGTGGGACCAGACAAAAATAGTGGCTCATGCATTTTATCATAAACTAGGACAAGAACTAATGATACTACAAACCTAGCTATGGCATTAGCTGTTCATGATAATATGTTAAAATATATGCATTTAGATAGCAACTTCATCAATATCTTGACACTGTTTAATAAATTCAGAGCTACAGTATCCTTTTGTCATTACTCTTTTAACCTTTACTGTGAAACGTAACTGCTGGACCAAACTAGTGTTACCATAGCTGGTAAGTCAAATAATGATTATTTCCATATTACAGTTAGCATTGTGATTGGGTAAGATGATGAATATTGACTCTGGGCTAGCAATGTTTCAGCTGTAATGGCACAGTGTGCCAGTGGAAAAAAAAATAATCCATTCCCTGATCACTTTTTTTTTACAACAAAGAACTCACCTGACAGTTTGGGGAGCGCAGGTCCCAGAGCCTGATGGTTTTGTCCAAGGACCCAGAGATGAAGGTGTCATCTACAGGGGACATGGAGAGAGCCACAACCCTGAAACAAAAGAAACTTCTGAGTGTCTTCACAATGCTCAATCTAAGAGAGGGTAAGCTACAGTCCTTATCTTAAGGCTATATCTAAGTGCAAACTGTAACTTTATTGTAAATATCCTCAACTCCTCAATATACTTGGACAGAAAAAAATCTTTCTGATCTACTTGTGATGACGAAGAACCAACAAATGTTTCCCCTGCCATGTAATGGCTCTACTGATATGACTAAAGCACAACTTTCCGTAACAACCATGCTTTCTGGTCTCGATGTGAGAGCTTCTTTGTGATGCTCATCTTACCTCTTGTTGTGCCCAGGAAAGTACCGGATGTACTTGTTGTCGTGAAGAGACAGGTATCGGATCGTGTCTGCGAGCGGCACATTGACAGGAAGTTTAAAGTGAGGAAATGCACCACCGCCCATCTGAGGTACAAACACTAACATGTCAACACAGCCATTATTTACAACTGCAACACAATCAGAGTCAACGGAGGGACGAAGAAACCCGGAAGAGGACCCAGACTTCAGACGGCTGATCAAGCAGCAGGGCTCTGTCCTGGGCAAGGCAGTGGCCTGTACAGTTAGCTCCAGAACCGGGCGGAATCACAGACCCTCAAACTGTACAAACAACTACCTCAGCACAGGACAGGCATGTTTCCCCAGTAGACATCCTTGCACCAGCTGGCAATCTTCGAGCTGAAGAGTTCGGGGTACACATACCCACACATGTGACCACACACACACTCCATCACTCCATCATACCATTAGCCACACCACTGATGAGAGCGGTCCTTTCAAAACAACCACAGGTCAAGGCAAACATTTTCACACATGATATATTACCCATATTCAACTCCAATCCTTTGCCCATTTTCAACCATGAATGTTTGGCATTGACATTAAGAGAGACGCACCATCTATTTTATTAGAACTGTAGACCACTGTGTTGGCCGCGTGTGTGTAGCGTATAAGATCCACTCCATACTTCTTACTGTACAGTGTTCGCTTGGGTCTGGAGGAAGCAGGGAGAAAGGAGAGCAATGAACAATTTGGATCAACAGCAGGTCAGTAACTAAACCAGCTCTAAACAGTGAACCAGCTCTTTCATTTTGACAGACACAATTCATACTTCAATACATGGATCAATGTAACTTTATATTATCCAACTCTGTAATTCAATACATTAATCAATCTAAGTTTCAATTAGCTACCTTAAAAAATGCAACAATTCTGAAATGCCCATCAGATGATCTCAAATTTAAACTAATGACTGAAAATATATCAGAACAGTCCGAGGTGCCCTTTAATGTGACGTTATTTTGCGATTTCTAGCTACTCAATCGCAACATTTTCCCTGAATGTAAAAACTCCTCACATTGTTTACAATTCTGGTCAACGGTCTAGTTCTGAGGACTTGGCATGTACCGTTGCTTACTAACGATTACTAACCTTAACTAATTAGCTAAATGAGGCGGTCGACTTTAACAGGGCAATTCGTTCTTTGGTTTCACGGGGCTACACCGTATTTGTAATTATCTAGACAGAAAGCTAATTAGGTACCAGGACACACGTGAGTTTGTACCTAGCTTGCCTACCAACACAATTTAACTCACATTCGCTACATAGCGCAAAACACGTCGTGCGTGCATTTAAATGAGAGGAAAGTGATAACGAAATTTAAGTGTACGGATGAAATCTCGTATTTATTCAACAAACACACTCGCCGCTTTGTTGATGATAAATATCGACCAACACCCTCGCGCCCTGCAGCCGAAATGGGCGCGAGACGGAACGCGAGCCCGGGGATGCAGCATTTGCAGCAGGCCTTGCCTCGAGCTCGCTTTGCTACCAGCGAGTTAGCATCGGCTGCTACCGCCAAAGCCTGCATTCGGCCTCCATTCCCTGCAACGCTGAACGTTAGGACGCTGTCAATAACAGAAATCAAATGCAGTGTATTTGCCCCTCACTTTCCCTCCTGGCAGTCGTACAACACGATGGAGTCGTCGTCGCTGCTGGAAATTACTGTCTCGCCGTTCGAGCTGAAATCAAAGCAGTTGATTTTGTCCGAATTCTCCCGGAAAACCTTCGCAACCCTAAAACTCCGCAGCACATTGTCCGTAAGCTTCATGGCCGCTGTCCCCTGCCTGGGCGAGCCGGCCTCTCTGTCGTGGATCTCAAAATAATTTCGGCTCTTCTAAGCTATGTTCTGGGTGACTGTTGCAGTATGACGTTGATAAACTGGTACAATTTATTTTCTGGCGTTTCAAATGCAGAAAGGAAAACCCGCTTGGCCCGCACTCGACGTCTGATTCTCCGAGTAAAGCTCCGCCTTCCTGTCCTTAGACAGGCGCACCTCCCAGAGATGTGCGCATCCGCCATTTCACGTTTGGTCAAAACAGTTTCTGAGACCACCGACCGTATAAAGCTGCGCTGTAGGGAAGAAATTGACGCAGCATACGTAGTATTGTCTTGCCTTTTATATTACTACATTAAAACAGCTTTTTGAAATTATATGAATGCCATTAACCTCCACACTTGAACCTCCCGGCCACCGTAGCTGAGACGCAAGCGTCCTTGCGTTGCGTCCAGCAAACCCCTTTTTCTGATACTGTAATTGAGTGCTAAGCTAGCTATCCGCCTGACTAAAAAAATCATAAAAGAAAGTTAACTGAGTCGTGTTCAGGATCTGCATACTGTTAAAAGGGCAATAACAGAAATACACAAGTAGCAATGCAGGTGAGTGACATCCGCCCTATAGCGCTGGCCAGCTTCTTGTATAACTAGACTGGAATAACTGACTGGTATTCAAAATATGGTATTTACTGACCTGCAACTTACAGACAGCAGCAGTTTTTTTAATCATCCAATTGCTTTTTCTGTTGTAAAACCTAAGCGTTGGTCTACTGTATTGTTATTTTCATGTCAATATTTTTACTTATTCCAAACTTCGAAGTATTGTGAAATACTAGCGTGATGTGCTGATAAAGGTCAGGGGTCAGTGCCCCTCCCACAGTCTTCTGTCCTCTTAGCCAATGAAAAGTCTCTCCTACCCAGGTCATGTTTAGAGTGAAGGGAGGTGGAGGGGTTAGGGACTCCACTAGAGGGACTGTGAGAGTCATACTGACCGCTGACCGCTGACCCATGCTGACGCCGTGAAACCCTTTATACACTCGCACACACAGACTGCCCTCCTCCACTGTCTGCCCTCTGAGATCCACAGTCCTAGTGAGTCAATCATTACTCACACGGTCAACAGAAGCTGAACGGACTTCTGTACCAACAGAGCCGCTTAATCAATAGCTTGCATGCAGCACTCTGTTATAGTGGCAGGGGAAAGAGCTCATTTAGCACAGAGGGGTTCCTTCACCAGGTGGGTACAAATCTGCATTTTTTTGCCAGACAGAAGATTGTTTACCTGTAGCAGAGAAGAGCGTCTTGATGTTCAGTGATCTGTATGGACAATGTCCTCAACCCTCTAACTTCCGTATCTTGGGAACATCGCTCATATTTGGTCTGTGATGTTCACCAACATGCTCGGAGAACTGTTTGCTGGCTAGTGTCTGGGTCAGAAAGAAGCATATGAATTTGTGAATACTTTTAAGTACAAATCTCTAGTGAACACAGAGCATTAAAAGAGTCTCAGATAATTTACTTTTACCATTTTTCTTTAATGGGGGAAAAACATGTACCTCAGTGTTTCAAACTGCTCCGTACCTGCTGCAGGTGTCCAACAGTGATCCCCCGGTGAGGGCGGTGTGATTGACCCATGGCGCGTGCTCTGTCTCTCTCTCGCCCTCTGGCTCTCTGTCGCCCCTTGGGATTGTGGGGAATGGCGACTCGGAGCATGTCTCTGGAGGAGCGGGCCCGGGAGGTGTTTGCGGCCGCAGTTGGTGCAGTGCAGCCGGATCGGGTGGTGCACAGGGGCCTGGAGCTCAGTGGAAATCGTCTTCGTGTAGCGGGACACACCTTTGAGCTCAACCACAACCTTTACCTGGTGGGATTTGGCAAGGCTGTGTTGGGTATGGCAGCTGAGGCAGAGAGGATTGTGGGAGGCCACCTGGTGAAAGGTGTGATCAGCGTGCCACACGGTATCCAGGAGACGCTGAAACATCACAGAAAGGGGTAAACCTCTATCAGTGTAACTCTTGCTTCCCCCTCAACTCCCGCAAGACTCTCAACTCAACTATTTGGTCATTTTCCATGTAATGGTTAGTATTGTAATTGGGTAAAATGATCTAGGATGAGCTGTTTGGGGCAGTTTCTGCCAGCAGCCTCATCATCTCATTGGATGTGCTGCACAAGACCTAACAGCTTAATGCTTACCGCTTGCTGCACATCACTGTTCCAACCCACATATTCCTGTTTCCCTCAGGCAAATGCTTCTAGGAGCAGACAGTCGGATCAAGGTATTTGAGGGTGCCAAACACAACCTGCCTGATGAGAACGCCCAGAAAGCGGCCGAACGCATCCATGAACTGGCCAGTGCTTTGACTGAGTCTGACCTACTGCTTGTGCTTATCTCAGGTATTAATCAGCAATCATCAGTTACATTCTCATATGCTTAGCCATCACAACTCCAGCCAAAGGGTTTGTCAAGTATAATTTCATATAGGCCTCACCAGCTTTGTTACAGCAGGGTGTGTGTGGTGTGATCTCAGACATGAGATCCTACTCTGGTATCATCTTAGATATGCTCCACTTGTTCACCTCCCAGTCATACCTGGACATGAAAAATGCTTACCTGGGAACACACTGACATTCAATGTAGGTTCATAGGACAATGTTGCACAGTATCAGCCTGGTTCAGTCTTCTCTGTGGAATGAGGAAGGTGGTGGAGAGGTTTTCCACTGATTTTGTTTTAGTTGTGATTTTAGTCTTAACACACAGAAAGTGAATTCATGTCATACTGTGTGTGTGTGTGTGTGTGTGTGTGTGTGTGTGTGTATGTATACAGGTGGCGGGTCAGCACTCCTTCCTGCCCCAGTACCTCCCATCTCATTGGCAGAGAAACAGGAAGTGACCCGCAGATTGGCAGCTGCTGGTGCCACCATCCAGGAGCTGAACACAGTGCGCCGCGCCCTGTCCTTACTGAAGGGAGGAGGCCTGGCCAACTGTGCCCACCCTGCTCAGGTAACCGTGACGCACTGGTAACGCCCAAGCCCAAGGGTCAGCCCAAAATGCTTGCACTATTTTCATTGCCTTATCCTCGTATTCCTCTGCTGCCAGCTTTTGGGCGGCAGTGTGGCATAGCGGTAAGGAGCGGGGCTTGTAACTGAAAGATCGCTGATTCCATTTCCCACTGGGGCACTGCTGCTGTAAATTTGGGCAAGGTACATAACCCAGAATTGCCTCTGTAAATACCCGGCTGTATAAATGCATAACATTTAAGAATTGCAACCTATGTAAGTTGCTATAGATAAGAGCATCTGCTAAATGCCAACAATGTTATGTAATAACACTATCATCGGTGCATATGCCTCTAGCTAAGGAGAAAACTGCTTCTTTGAACCACAGTGCACATGCATAAAAAACAAGCCCAAGTGCAGCGCTCTCTCTGTCTCTCTGCAGGTGGTGTCTCTGATCCTGTCAGATGTGATCGGAGACCCATTAGATATGATTGCCAGCGGCCCCACGGTGCCCGGCGAGGTGCAGCAGGAGCAGGTGTGGGGGGTCCTAGAGCGCCACGGGCTGTCTGCCTCACTGCCCGCGTCCGTCAGGGAGGTGCTGGGGCGGACGGGACCCGAGCAGACGGAGGGGGAGAGGCAGGCCGAGGTGGGGCGCGTGGTGAACGCCGTGATCGGCTCCAACGGCATCGCCCTGGAATGCGCAGGGCGGTGTGCCCGCGAGCTCGGGCTGCGGCCGCTGGTGCTGTCGCCCGGGGTGTGCGGGGATGTGAGCTCCGTCGCCCGTCTCTATGGCCTGCTGGCCCGCTTCGCCAGTGCCCCCGGAGCCCCGCCCGCCAGCCTCGCCCCCCAGATCCTGCGGCTCGGGCCGGAGGTGGGCGTGGCCAGTTGGGACCTGTGCCGCGCCATGCAGGTGCTAGAGGAGGGGCGTGGGGACGGCTGGGGCACCACCTGCCTGCTGGCGGGGGGAGAGCCCACGGTGCAGCTGACAGGGAAGGGGAAGGGCGGGCGGAACCAAGAGCTGGCGCTGCGGGTGGGACTGGAGCTGGGTGGGGAGCACCCCCTACAGGGCGCCGTGTTCCTGAGTGGGGGGACGGATGGGCAGGACGGGCCCACAGAGGCGGCGGGGGCCGTGACGGACGGGGGGCTGGCGGAGGAGGCCAGGGCGCAGGGGCTTGACCCCGAGGACTTCCTCGCCAATAACGACTCCTTCTCCTTCTTCTCGCGGCTGTCCGCCGGCAGGCGTCTGCTCCTGCCGGGACTCACTGGCACCAATGTGATGGACGTGCATGCGCTGCTGCTGCCCGTGCCCCCACCCGCTCCCCTGCCCTGAGGGGGGCCTCCCGAACCCGACCCCAGCCGCGCATCAGCCTGTCTGTTACAGGAGCCAGCCTGTCTGTTACAGGAGCCGGCCTGTAAAAAGGAAAGACCGAAAACAATAATGCAAACACAAAGGCCTATGGCAGCAGCAGAGCACAGATGCGCTCGCATGAGAACAGAAACTGTGTACCGGCAACGTCATTGCACACAAACTGTCCGGATCACATGCTCACACAAACTGTGGGACCAAGACCAAGGGAGACCATTTTAAAAATCTCTTTGGTCAGAAAGAGTGCTTCTAGCATTCCTCCTCCATTACCTGCTTCAGACAACCTGTATCTGAAATATTTTAGCTGTACTGCTCTCAGCTCAATGAAAATACTAAATCAATAACATGATTTCATATGATTTCAAATATACTTTAATATACTACGATATTACTAAAATAAATTGTATTCTGTATATTTTTGTTTTAGTGCAGTGACTAATTTAATATATCCAATGACCAGAGCTTGATGATTTTGTAGAACAGTGGTCCTTTTTGATAGGAGAACTGTATCTGTAACTCTTTAAGCCCTCAATCCATGTTGTAGACGTTAAGGTGAGGTCGTTCAAAGCTCATAAATAGCCATGCAACAAGTGCAAAACCAATGGTCACTTCGAATCAGGGAATGCAAAGAACTGGTTTATTCTGAACTACCAATTTTTCATTTCTGCTCCTTGTATGCCAGGTACCTCCAAAGGCTCCTAACTGGTCAGAACAGAATTAAGTAACAGATGTGTGTCTGTTAAAATTGCAGAGGATTGCCAAAATATCACCCCTTGGCAACTATTTGTTTACTATCATTGTGATAATTCCTCGGAGCAACGAAAAGTTAAGATTTTTAATGTTATTAATAACATTTTTGCAGCAGATAATTCATTCATTCACAATTCATTTTTGCTTTCATTCCCTGAATTGGTTCTATGAATGCATTTGTTAGTAAAACATGGCTAAATACATAAACATTCTGTATGTGTGCCACTTGGCTTTTGCCTCTACAGATGCCTTAAGTGTGTTGGTACTGCAGACACTGCCATCAGTAGTTGGTTAAAGTATTGGATCAATTTGTAAGTGGTCAGACTATGTAAATATAGCCTTGGCTATATACTTTTGGAGTACCTGTGGGTGGATGGTTTGCTAAATAAGTGATCCCCCTCAGTACCAGGTCCAGGGGTGCACTGAATAAGCCATAGCCCCTCTTTCTCCCATCCATACAGTGGTCACCACTGGAGGCTACTGCTCATCCTCACTTCAGCCTCAGCCGAGTTCAGTAAGGAGTCTCACACATTACCGGGTCTCATAAGCCTTTATTGTTTTACAGCAAGCAAGTGATATAGTGACAACCAGTAGCACAAACCCCCAAATATGTACTCGATAGTTTCCAGGCAACCTAGGAAGTTGGGAGAATGTGGGATAAGGCAGTGAAGTTGATATTCCACATGCAGCACCCAAACCTAAACCTGGTGTTCCCCGATCCTGCTCTTAGGGGACCACTGAGTATGCTGGCACTGCTTCACCCCCAGCTTCATCAAGGACAATGTTTCCAAGCAACTTAAAATGACCTTTCATTTTTGTAGCTTTTGTTAACCCCCACAACCTGCTGGTGGTTTGTCTGATTCGTCCTGGTTAGCCACACCGATCAGCGGTGTTCCAGGCCTGCCACATTTACCTGCTGTCAGACCTGGCACAAGACTGGTAAATGAAGCTACATCCAGGTAAACTGTTTGTGTGAAAGGAATGCAGACTTTGCAATAAGACTCCATGTACTATTGTAAGACCATTCATCCTTCAATGAAAGTAAATGCACACTGTTGGTGCATTTTCATGGTTTTAAACATTGGTCATCTTTTTTCAGATACTTAGGAGGTTTTGCAGAAGTCCACTCTTTTCACAGTATACTATTCAGACTTGCTCTAAGGGACCAGCCCAGAGCTGACCAAACCTCAGCTGGAGCGAGAGCCGGTGGGTTCACTTCTGCTCCTGGATCGGGACTAGAAACAGCCGCTTTAATCCAGCAGCGAGCCAAAGGTACCAGCAAGTCTTGGTGACGGCTCACCTACCAAACGGCTGCTACCAGAAGTGCATTGGCAGGGTGTGTAGCCCACGAGGGGGGCAGTGGGGGTGTGGGGAACATCCAGGAAAGGGGCCAGGAGCACACAGGGGTGTGATTATTAGCATGTAGGGGAAGATGAAGCACGTCTTAATCTTGACTGAATGGTTTTGGATTTGCACACATGTCCTTTTCTTAACTGGGGTGCTAAGTGTATGATAGGTCTGACCTTCTGACAGGTCTGACAGTCCCAGCTCTCCAGAATTTTCCACAGAAACACACAGCCCTCTAACTCTGAGCATGCTCTGCAGAAATCTCTCCTTTCTGACTGGTCCAAGGGGCAGGATGCTGCAGTCCCATTGGCCAGGAACTGGGGGAGGCGGGTGCTGGTCACTCACGGTGTGTCTTGAAGGCGTCCCCTGCGGCACTCTCCCTGATTGAGAAAACATTACAGCAAAGCTACATTACCAGCCTATTCGCAGACACATACTGTAACCCATACCACTTCGGGGGCTCTGAGGTGAAGGGCACATAAATCTCTGCTTTAAAGAAAGTCTGGCAGTCCCAAATGTCAAACAGCAATGCTTAAACACTGGGCCCACCCTGAACACTAGAAACCAGGTCATGTTCCCAGCACTTGGGTGTGATACAACATGTTTGACCATGTAAATTTAGTGATACCATGGTGTGAGGTACATGCTGAGTTTGGGAGGCACATCTGCACAGGACACTTACCAGCCACTGAGGTGTGGAGCTGTGTCTGGAGTACCACCATTCTGCCCACCAGTACCTGCAGAAAAGGTGGGAGGTGGAGGGAGAGAGGTATGTGAGAGAAAGTATTAATAAAAATAGTTCACATTAACTTAACAATTGCTCTTCTGGATAATAGCACGCTGCTAATTCCCATGGGGCAGAAATGTGTATATGTGCAGTGTTTCCACCCCAGCTAACCGCTACCTGCCCCCGCCACCGGCCTTTAGTTGACTAAAGCATTTCGGTTTGAAAGTATCCCTTTCCAGGTATCCAGGTCAGCAGGGCATACCCCATACCTATACAAAACTGAGAGTTAAGCTCCTTTTTTGTTGTGTCCCATAGAAATAACCACAATGACCCTGCAGTCTGATTCTACAAATGTTCACCTCTGTACCATCTAACCACATCCATACAAAAACAACTCAGACCACATGATAAATGATCAGACTATTTTGTCTAATACCATATCTCACCATTATCCTACCCTGGATGGATAGCCTAAATTTTGTTATATTTAGCCTATAGCTACATTTGCTTTATGGATAATATTACAGACAGTTTCCATAAATTGGTTGGGTTTCTGTACATTACCAGAGGTTTTTGCCTTAGACTAGGCCAATGAAAAATTTTGGGACACTTTGAGACCAAATATGTAATATCTTGTGAAGCAAGATGCTGCTCTAAAATGGTTTATGATATGTTGTCTTATTACTGTCTTACAAAAAGCACTCAGGATTCAGTATGTGTGTCTGCAAAGCCTACTGTTAATCCTTCACATACACATACACACATCTGAATATTATGAATATTATAATTTTAACACATAAAACATGCTCCAAAAATCATGATACAGTATCTATAACAAATGTATTCTGCCTACAAGAAGCTAACCCACTCACGGGCATAAAATGTAAGTCCATATACATATTTACAAACAGAGGTCTGACACTCAATTTCAGTACACACAAACACATATGTCTTTACATATGTAGAAAACTGCTCTGCCACACTAATTATTCATACAAATATGACATTAAACCACAGCTAGCAAATACCTCTCACCACATAACACCACACACTAAAGCAGCAAGTTTCGAAGTGAGTGCTACATAGTGGTTACTGTAAAGTTCTTCTTTCCAGTAACTTGGCCCTGTGCTTTATCATTTTTAGCAACAATGTTAAGATAGAGTCTAAGGCAAAGGGCCAAGCTACTCTGAGGCCAGTTCGCAGTCAAAATCTCTTTCTCGGACCGATCCAGTACTTACCTTGCCTGTAATACATGTCGTTCACGGTGTTTCCGTACACTTTCCAGGCGAAGTGGATGGCGATCAGGCTGAAGACCAGCCAGCTGAGCAGAATTTTAAATATGGCCACCCTCATATCATTGGCCAGCCAGTCCTCCACGAACTCGGACAGAAACGTTACCATTCCGTCCATAATCCGGGACACGAATTCAAAATCCCAAGGTTCCTCCATTTTTTTCTACATAGGCATAATCCGTTATAAAATATCATCAAATGGCATAATCAAACACACTTGAGTATGGTTGCGAAGTCCAGGAAACCTTCAGTCGCCATGTTCCCCAGCCTAGTAAACGGACAGACGTTACAATCTCACTGGCCGGCTGTTCAAAACAAAACCATCATGAGTGACTTTAATTCATGTGTTTAGATTCGTTATTTTGTAAAAGCCTATATTGTAGATCCACGAATGGCTCGATATTTATCTACAGTAACTAAAATATGACGTTCAAAAGCAGTAAATATAATTGGTAGGCACCTTTACTTTTTACCTCTACAGAATGTGCTGCGCAGAAACGAAAGATGTCGAAAACTGCTTTCTAATATTTTTGGTCGGGTAAGGTCATGTGGTGAACTTGTCAAATGAAATCTTGGAAGAATTTTTAGATTTGATAACATGTTGAATTAACATGTAAATGAATTGCCGTGGCGTGGCAGTTCTTCTTCAAACACATATCTATTATGAATAAAATTCATTAGAACATAGATTAACTAATCAGCAAACTATATGGGGAAGGGGTTAGGTTCTTGTTGACGTGTCTGAATACACATGGTATCTCGTCTCTGTGGCGCAATCGGTTAGCGCGTTCGGCTGTTAACCGAAAGGTTGGTGGTTCGAGCCCACCCAGGGACGTTGTGTTTTTCACCAAAGTTAAATTTTGTTGTTCTAATTGAAATTCACACGATAACCGAAGAAATAATAAAACGTTAATGTAGTGCTTTAATATTTCAGAATGAAACAATAACAACAACAAAAAAACTGGTGCAACGAGAAAAATTTGTGCAAACAGCGGCGCCTTCCTGCCATCTTGAGGCCGCTTAGGGAAACTGTTACTGTTCCTTCAAAGATGCAATAACTATAAATTGCCACTGGAGGGAAGAAGAATAACAAAATTGACCATTTTGTACTAATGGGGGACTTATTTTATTTTATTTTATTTTACAAAGAAACCAAGATGTTGTAGGGTCTCATAATTTTTCAACATCTTAAATACTTCCTTACACACATCCACTCTGAAAAATTAGATTCATAAAGACTCTGAAAATCAGAAATACATATGACTACATCAAATACGCATTATTTCCCCCCTTTTTGTATACTTTTCCCCCTTTTTCATCCTGACTTTGGAATCGGTATCAGTGCACTTTAGGCTTACCTCACCACAACATCCTCTATCATGGTAGAGGCACAAGCCGGATTGTGCAATATTTCTAACCCAGTCCTTAATTAAGTGAAATAAAAGTAGTATGACTCACTTTCATTTTCATTTCCATTTTAAGCTACACTACCATACCACAGTGATTGCCCTTAAATAGCTTCTTTCAAACATAAAATCATTGACTCATGGGTTATCTAGCTTGGAGACTGATCTTTTTCAGATACAATGCCATAGTACAGACACTGTTTGATCTCCACCTCACCAATCTGAGATAAGTTGCACCTCCGCCATGGGTATTTTGTAAGTTGCTTTGTGCAACATCAACTTTGCAGAACTGGCAATGCTGAAAAATGTTGAACACTTAACTACTGAACGACAAACCAATTGGCGCCCCTCCCTGATTATCATGCTGGGTCGTTTGGCACTTGATGAGGAAGCCTAACGTTGGACAGCAGAGATCTGTGTGACACTGCACAGATCTGCGGTGCTGCTAACATTACATTACATTCATGAGATGCAGTCTGAAGAGGTGGGTGTTCAGTCTGCGTTGGAAGGTGACCACCATAGACAGGGAGCAGCTGGCTACGGTTTGCTCGGCATTTGTGTCTCTCACCCTGCTTACTCTAGAATGTATCTGTTTTTGGCATGTTTTCCGGAAAATGTAAGAATAATAAAAAAAAAATCATTATTCATCTCAGCCAATAGTAACCAGTGTAAAAGTGGTTTTTGTGTCTGCTCACCCATGTTTGCAGTCTGTAGATGCTGACCAGAGCTCTGGATATGACTGTGGAGAGAAAATGGCTTAATATCTGGTCAGTCTGTGTCATGAATATGGCCTCACCCACACCAGCCAGCAGGCAAGTGCCATCACAGCTTTATGGCACCATCTGGATCAGTTTGACAAAAGCTGTGGCTTGTGCTACTCGGCACCAGGGCAGATCTGGGGTCACTTCAAGTCACCCACGAAGATGGTCACCTTTATTCCTGATGCTGAGAGCACCACTGTGTGTGTGCTAAGATCCAGTGCATTACCTGCCCTGTTGCCTAGCTGCTGTCATCTACAGAAACCATTAGTCTTTAGACTTTAGAGGAAATCATACCGTCTCTTGGGAATGGTGTCTCAAACTTTCCATATGCCCCAGGGGGAGGCGGGAAGACAGGCTGGATTGCTGCAGAGCAGGAAAAAGATAAAACAAAATCAAAAGAAATGAAATTGTCATCACGGATACCCCGCGTGGAATGACACGCACGTGAAGCAGCAGTCCAACGGGCCAGTGGCGCAATGGATAACGCGTCTGACTACGGATCAGAAGATTCTAGGTTCGACTCCTGGCTGGCTCGGGTCCTTTTATAGGAAACCCAACAAACCCATGGGATGACGTGAAATACACAACCAGTTCCCGAGGGACCGCGGTGTATCCGGCGTAGTGATATATTTTAACGTTAGCTGTATTTCCCTTTGTATTACTTCTTCAATTCTTCTAAATGTTTCTGTGATTGTATATCTTTGACTTTGGGCAAACGAGCGCACGTTGTGTTCTTGCTGTAACATTATGGCTAAGTTCGCCATTGGTAGCCCACGGTGACTAATACACTTAAAAGTTAAACAAGAATTATTAAAACTACTGTAATCCACGTTTGAATGTTAATTTTCCTTCCGAAGATTAAAAAGCAAGTATTGTTACTTTGAACCCGGACATCCTACTACCTTAAGGCTGCTAATAGACTCGACCCAGTGTTTTCCTATTACCTTAAAAAAAAGGAAGTGAGGGCCAGTGGCGCAATGGATAACGCGTCTGACTACGGATCAGAAGATTCTAGGTTCGACTCCTGGCTGGCTCGGTCAATTTTACAAATAAACCATTCTCCTATCAGCAGAGTGTCCAAAGTACCTGCTTTTACGTGATGATCCTGTGCCATGGAGTTGCAAGCTCACATGCCATCTTTTGGGAACGATGCCTCAAACTTTCTATATCCACCAGGGGGAGGTGGGAAGACAGGATGGATTTCTGCAGCGCAGGAAAAAGATAGACAACGAAATCAAAAGAAATCAAATCATTAGCCATCACTGATACCACCAGCGGAATGACACGCATCTGAGATACTAGCCCAACGGGCCAGTGGCGCAATGGATAACGCGTCTGACTACGGATCAGAAGATTCTAGGTTCGACTCCTGGCTGGCTCGGGTCCTTTTACAGGCAACCCAACACACACCCTACCTACCAGACTACCATCATCTAGTAAAACACCTTACACTTTCAGATGTGCGGTGCTTACATTAAAGAGATGCCCATGAGCAAGCATCAGCATTGTAGAACTCTATGGCCTATCCCTGGCAATGTTTGGAATTGTTGAAAAATATTGAACGCCAAACCAATCGGCGCCCCTCCCTGACGATCAGCCTGGATGTTTAGCACTTGACGAGGAGCTCTGCTATTGGACAACACAGAACTGTGATGCTGCACAGACCCATGGTGCTGCTACCATTACTTTATACTACATTAATTTAGCAGATGCTCTTATCCACACTGACTGTCAGCACAAGAGAACAAAAGTGTATCCATTCAAATTGAATGATAGCGATGATCCTGTGCCATGGAGTTGCAAGCTCACATACCGTCTCTTGGTAACGGTCTCTCAAACTTTCCATATCCCCCAGAGGGAGGCGGGAAGACAGGGTGGATTCTTACAAAGCGGGAAGAAAAAAGATAAAACAAAATCAAAAGAAATGAAAGCGTCACTAGCCATCACGGATACCGCGCCGGGAATGACACCCACATGGTAAAAGGAAACAACGGGCCAGTGGCGCAATGGATAACGCGTCTGACTACGGATCAGAAGATTCTAGGTTCGACTCCTGGCTGGCTCGGTTACTTTTGCAAACAAACCATTGCACTGTCAGCAGTGTCCCCAAACTAGCTGATTTTTACATGATGATCCTGTGATATGGAGTTGCAACCTCACCCCTCTTTAGAGGAAATAATACGGTCTCTTCCCATATCCCCCAGGGGTAGGCGGGAAGAAAGGCTGAATTCCTGTAGAGCAGGAAAAAGGTAGACAACAAAAGAAATGAAATCGTCATCACGGATACCCCGCGCGGAATGATGCCCACGTGGGACACCTACACAACGGGCCAGTGGCGCAATGGATAACGCGTCTGACTACGGATCAGAAGATTCTAGGTTCGACTCCTGGCTGGCTCGGGTCCTTTTATAGGCAACCCAACACACACCCTGCCTATCAGACCACCATCATCTAGTAAAACACCGTACACTTTCAGATGTGCGGTGCTTACATTAAAGAGATGCCCATGAACAAGCACAATGTTTAGAGAAATGTTTTGAAATCTGGGGAAATACTGAACGCATCTCAGTAATAAGACAAGAAGTATACTTCTCGGGGGTAACATTTTCGATCTGACAGCAGTTCTACAATGTATTGGTGTTGTTTTTATGTCTTTCATTAAAACCAAGGACTCATCTGAACATTTACTCAATGTGCATGTAAGGCATCTCTGTGTATTCATGGAGTTTAGCACAACTAACGTGCGGGCCAGTGGCGCAATGGATAACGCGTCTGACTACGGATCAGAAGATTCTAGGTTCGACTCCTGGCTGGCTCGTAAAGTTTTAGCCTCTGACGTTGTTTGCATTCGATGGGGGCAAACCGGGTGTAACTACATATTCGAAACGCATTTTCAGTGTATCTCCTCTTTATCTAGGTAAGCAGAAGTTACCTTTTTTACTACACGTCATTCGCTAATGATGTGTTTGTTCATCACCTCCAGCGACTACATGTGTTACCAGGAGAGAAAGAATGAGATCAAGTCCCCGTTAAGTGGGGATAATAGCGCCATCTGCTGGAGATCTGAAACGCGCTCAATCCAAAACTGGCATAAAACAACTTCTGTAACTTACTGTATGATGCAGAGTGATTTGCAAACCACTTTTAAAAGTTAATGTTGTCTGTCATACTACATTTAACGTCTGCTCTTAAAGTGTAGGGTATACGCCTTTGATTTCTTAATGAAATTATCTGAGTTAGACGCCATGTATCCACAATAACATAGGGAGGTTTATCTATGTGGACCATATTTGACAAGCACTTATCAATTTCACGTTATTTATCGACATGCACTCGCAGCTGCGTCAGTATTTAGGACCATGGAGAAATCATGCGTTTACCACTGGCGGAAACGGTGTAGCTCGGAAATCCCAGGAAATACAAACTGGTGTAGAAGTATGGAATAGAGGAGAAGGAGATAACTCACATTCGGACTGTGTGGATTGATGTCACTCAATGAAACATTGAGCAGCATGATATCGGATTCACACGATATAATCTAGTTGGCAGGTTACGCTGCTGAATATTTATAATGTTGCGAACTCCTTTCAACTGTGCAGGCTTGTAGACGTCCAGGCACATTGCAACGTGTAGTCTGGTGTTTGTCGAAGTCTCTCTTACTGTTTTAATACGAAACAGCTGATCATTCATTGGCTTATTAAACTGTACCTTTCCATTTTTTTCTGTGTACGCATGTTTTTTTCTGAAAGGAATACATTTAAGGAGCGTCTGCGTTGGTAAACTAATGAACAGCAGGACTTTTTTTTGGAAATTTCAAACAGAAGGAAGTGATCTCATCGGTATTAATTTCCTGTTCTTGAAGATTTCTACTTTGTATGCGTCCTGTCTGAGAACCACTGTTCCACCTTATTTGGGGGAATTAGTTTATTTTTGTTCATGCACGGCAGTTTGTAGCATGAAGTTGGATTGCAAACACACGACTTCCGACTTCATCCTCAGCAAGGATCTGGGCTAGGTGAGTCAACCCGGATCTAGTGTTTGAGTTTTAGTTGTTGTTATTTGTTTAGATATGGCATAGATTATACATGGACGTGTGCATAACTCAGAAAAGGTTGAAACTTCGCACAGCTGGCAAATCGTCACCAATGTTTTGTTAAATATTTAAGCAGCGCTCGAAGTATTTGTTTTTGTTCGACTTGCTAATTTTTTTACGGTTACATGTCGCAACATCAAATCTGAAAAGCTTACCGTAGGGTACTTACGTCAGTGTTACGGCTGCACTAACGTGGGCCAAAACAGGCCTGCATTTACACATGCAAACACTCTGGCAGCAGGGGAACGAATAGTACTTGTTACTGTAACTTGCAGTGAACTTCGCGGTGCTAGACTGTCACTTGGACTACAACATGCAGGAAGTAGGGCTACTTCATGGAGTAACTGCTTGCTGATACCGTATTTATCCTCATTATAAAATTCCCAATGGATCTGGCCTCTGTCGAGCCCTTGGCAGTACTGTAAATGTCAATTGTAATATTTATTACTATACTTATTACTGTAATAAGTAATTAGACTCATGTATTGTGAAGCGGGGATTCTCCCGCACAGTAAGGCGATTTGCCTTCCGACCTTCTAAAACAAGATCACGCTGACAGCGTGTATAGCAGTAACTGCAGCAATGGAGTTAGTGCGATTTCGGGTTAGTCTGGCGACTACTGGACTGTGGGGGTCCAGTAGAAGTGGGGTACCTCGACCACGTTGCTGCATACACGGGCAATAACCTGGAATATAATTTTTGGTGGATACAGAACCCTTTCGCACACTCCGTGTAAATAATGGTAGTCTGAAATTTTTGTGCCACACCGTATATCTGGAAGTATCTAGTGCTGGTCAGAGGCTACAGGTAATAATGAAGCACGCGAACACATGTCTTCCCTTACCAGATACATTTATCAGGGGGCATTGCGTTTGCGAATATAAAATATTTGCTCAGCCAAAGTTGTTGTGTGTCATATTTCGGTTTAATACAGATATCAAATTAGGTACACTGTCGGAGTTTGCAAGTCCACAGTAGTTCTGAACAACATCTCTCATAGTGTTTTAGCTGGGTGTGATGGCTGTGAGTTGTAGATAATTTATCTAAGGCTCTGAATGTTACCCTGATTGTTTTCGGGCACAAAGGAAAATGTGAAAACTTGAGCATATCAGAGATAATGGTTCGATTGCCATAGTCACCAGTTAATTGCTATAATTTAATGCAGGGCGTAGACCCATCTGTATATCTCGGGTCTTCTGTAAACAAACAGCGTATTAAGTCGGCTGCGGTTTGCTCGTTCAGATGTAATAGAATATTTATGGGTGGTGTGGTATTTAGCTGATATAATGATCGTTGTCAGATAACGAGACGAACCACTGACGTTTTTTTATTTTTTTTGTTGCAATAGACTATTTTGATTTATGCCCGTTATTCCTGGTGTATGGACAGGTTTTGGAGGAGGGTCAACCAGATTATAAGTGATAAATGAAAAAAATGGCCTGACACCCAGTCCCCAGCTCTGATGCCAGGTTTTCCCCACCGTAACTGTCTTTTAGAAGACTGCACACCGTATTCCTGACTCTTCTTACCTGTCTTAGTCGTTAGAGACCCCACGCAACTTATTGCAAAGAACAATGTGATTTTCTGCTGTTCTGGCTAAATGCCTAATCAGGCTTCGTCAGTCTGGCCATTTAACCGCCCCCCCCCTCCCTGTTTAATTGGCTAGATAACGCCCACTCTCTCCACCTCAGCTGATGTGTGGTGAGCTTTCTGATGCAAAATGGCTGTGGTGCATCACCCAGGTGGGTGCTATACACGTAGGTGTAGGTTGAGGAGCATCACCCACCCATCCCTCACTGTATGATGCAGGGTGAATGCAGCCCATTGCTCCATCCTTATTTACCAGCCCTCTATTTGCTGCCCTGCCTCTCACCCCACCCCTCGCCCCACCCCGCCCAGGAGGCATGGACAGCTCGGTGACCCTCTGGCAGTTCCTGCTCCAGCTCCTGTTGGACCCCAGCAACAATCAGCTGATCCAGTGGACCAATGAGGATGGGGAGTTCAAACTGCTGCAGGCAGAGGAGGTGGCCAAGCTGTGGGGGGCCCGCAAGAACAAGCCCAGCATGAACTACGACAAGCTGAGCCGTGCCCTGCGCTACTACTATGACAAGGTGAGCTGGGCCAGGTGGAGGTGTCCCGAGGTGAACTGTGCCAGGTGTAGCTGTGGCGTGGTTAGCCATGCCAGGTGGAGTTATGGCAACGTGAACTGTACCAGGTGTAGCCGAACCCGCTTTTGTGCTTTGCTTGTTGTGAGTTTTAAATGGATTTAGCAAAGTAAAGTTGCTAATCATCAGTCTGAGATTGGCAACTGGGAGGAGTATGGTGGAGTCATACTGTCATTGGGATCTGAGATAGGAACCACCAGGTTGTTGTATTGAATGTTGGAACATTGCTGTTGGACCCTTGAGAAATATGAGTGGAACTACTTCTCTGAATATCCTTCTGTTTAAATGGATGTGTGAAATGAAGGACAGATCAATTACCCTGTGTGAGGATTTATGCAAAGAAAAATAATCTCACTGAGGAAAGCAGTCTCTCTTTCACAGCCTCCTCTTAGATGATATTAATTATCTGTGGCTGAAAGGATGGATCCACTTATCAAATAAGCAGCTCAATGAGGTATGATGCCAGGTTATTGAATAATACTATAATTGCCTTCTTTTGTCCACAGAACATCATAAAGAAGGTGAATGGGCAGAAGTTTGTGTACCGATTCGTGTCCTACCCAGACATCCTCAGTGGAGACTTCATGGCGAAGGTGGAGGGACCCAGCAGGGAGGGGGGTGGTGGGGGGGCTCCGCCTTTCTCTGAGGGGGGTGCACCTCCGAAGGACGGGGAGAACCGGGGTGGGGGTGAGAGAGCAGGGATCCAGAGCTCCAGCAAGCCCTCAAGCCGAAATGACTACATCAACTCGGGCCTGTACACCACCTTCACCCTGACTTCACTGCAGGCCGGTACACAGCTCTTCAAATCCATCAGGGTGGAGAACCCGGGGGAGAAGCTAGCCGAGAAGAAGGTGGCACCGGATGCTCCCCACTCCGTCATCAAGTTCGGAACCACGCCGCCCAAGCTCCCGCAGCTCATCCTCATGGAAACGCTTTCCCAAGCCCCGCCCCAGAACAAACCACACCCACCTCAGCAGCCAAACCCACCCCCGCAGCCTCCCCCACTCAAGACTGTGCCCCAGGTCAGTGAAACTGCGATGAAGAACTCTCCTGTCCCACAGGAAGATACCCCACCCGCAGTGGCGACTGCACCCAACCTCCGCCTCTTTGGCCCTACCCCCTCGCTCCCTGTCCAATCACCTTCTCAGAGCACCGTTGCTGACTCCTCCCAGGAGTTGGTCATTGACAGTGACATGGAGTCCATCTCTTCCCAGCCTCCTGAGCAGCATCTGCAACAGCAGGTAAGGGTTGCTCATCCTCTTCACTAGGTCTGTAATCCTTAGTATTTAGCAGGGTGTATTATCCCAATTAGCCAGGAAGAGACTTGGCTTTTGGTGTTCCTTACAGTTATAAGCTTGTAAGTACTCATAACTTTGTAAGTTGCTCTGGTGTAGTTTAATTGTCTGTTAAATGACAGAAATGAGAATGTACAGTTTCACTTTACTGTCTGTAGCATTCAGTCTGCAGAACCCCATGTGTGGAGTTCTGTCTGCAGAATCCTGTCTCTGTTGTTCTGTCTGTAGAATTCCATGTGCAACATTCCGTTGGCTCCAGCAGTAACCTTGCCTCTCTTGCCACCTTCTGTCCTCCCAGAATCCTCTGCTTTCTTCCGCTCAGGACACCGGTGGCTCCGAGCTCGAGGCTGAGAGCTCCCCAGACCAGAGCAGCCGGGGGAGCAGCCATAGCGGGAAGTCCAAGAAGCCGAAGGGCCTGGAGCTGACCCCCACCCTGGTGGTGACCAGCTCCGACTTCAGCCCCATGAACCTGGCCAGCCCCTCTCTGGCCTCCCTCACCCCAGCTTTCCTGCAGGTCAGCGTTCTCCAGGGTCCTTGGCCTCTGCCCGTCTGTGCCCTGCAGACTGTGGGCCAAATGCATGTGTGGGAACCTGTGCTCATGCCAAGTGCAGCCATGACCTGTCCTGCCTATACTCACATTGTTAATACATCAAGCTTGATGTCATTGCTTGGGTTGCTCAGTAGGTGGCAGTAGTGCCTTGGTTGAAAATGATATTCTGTTGTAACACGTGACCCTGTTACAATAGCTGCATGCCCGTTACTTTGACTACCAATTAAATGCATATGTTGCTTGTTTCAATACAAACTGAATTTTTTATGAATTGATTTTGATGTTTGCTGGATGCGCCTAACTGTCCATTGAAAAGCAACACTTAGAGTACATGAAGTCAGATTAGAAAAAAAAAACAATTTCTCATTATTGTGGAATTTTTGATCACATTATTTTAGTATTTATTACTGTTTGATTTTTTGTCAATGGAGTTGCTCCAAGGTTGTCTTTGATTCTACAGATGGTAGTAGTGGTTGCCTCTATCAGTTTGACAATGACGATGCGTGTACGTGTGTGCGTGCATGCGCGTGTGTGTGTGCTCGTGGTTGTGTGCGCGTGTGTGTGTGCGCGTGTGTTTACGTGTGTGTGCGTGTGTGTGTGTGTGTCCACAGACGCCCACCCTGCTGCTCACACCCAGTCCCCTCCTCTCCAACATCCACTTCTGGAGCACGCTCAGCCCAGTCGCTCCCCTCAGCCCCGCCTGGCGACAGGGCACTCCCACCTTGTTCCAGGTGAGTCTCAGTCCATTCCAGCTCTCTCGTTCTCCTGGTGGTTCATGCACTCACTGAATAAGGTACCACTTTGACTGAAGTTAATGGGCATTGCATGGTTTGGAAAAAATATTTAATTATTTCTAGTTTGGCCAGTTACAATGACCTTAGTAGTTCAGACTGCTGAATTGGACTTATGTGAACAGAACCAGCTGGTTCTAATCTGTAAGAGTAGGAACAGCTGTATCAGTTATAATTTTCTTGGTATGATTTTTACAGTCTTTGGTGTGGCTTGGCTAGGGCTTGAGCCCACAAGTGTCTGGGTTGTGCACAGTGCAGGTACTTGCACCACAAAGCAACTGAATTGTTGTAGCAATTGTTGTAGCAGTTGTTGTCACAGTAGCCCCATAAGTAGGTCTGTTTGGCACAATGTTTTTCAGTAGGGCATGCTGCTCTGGTGTTCTTAGACTCAGGTGGAAGGTGGCTGTTAAAGCCCTGCACTACACGATTACCTGTGAGTAACTGTTGTCTGTCCCTTACCTGTCGTCTGCTGTTCTCCAGTTTCCCTCGGTCCTGAACACCCAGTTCCAGATTCCTGTGCACAGCATGGATGGCTCCAACACGCCCACGCCGGCGCCCTTATCGCCAGACTCCCAGAAGACGTAGGAGGTCCCACGAGCCCCAGGGAGAATCCCACGCAGGCTTTCCCTAAAACACCCACCTGCCTCAGCCTGCAGACCCAAGCAGTGCTTCCCACCTGTGGGCTCAAACTGGAAGGATTGGAAGTGTGGAGTCGCAGTGTATTTTGGGGGACTCTCTCTGACATGCCCAGGAGAGACTGCGAGTCATTGGGAATGCTCTCGCTGGAGGTCACCCTCATGGACTTTTTGGAGCCAATGAGGGGTCAAGTCTTGGGCTGCACCTTGCTCCTTCTCAGCCAATGAGAAACAAATGTGTTGGACATCCGAAGGCTCATTCACTTGCTAAGGAATGATTGCCGCTCCTTATTTTTTCTTCCTGTTTTCCTTTTCTCTTTGAAACGGTGCTATGGAAACCAGCACAAGATTCGGTCCAAATGGATCACTAGGGCACAAAGGAAAGCAGATTTTCAAGTGGATCTGGTGTTGCTGTACCATGGTGCCATGTGACTTGGAATAGCCACATTTGCTTGTTAGTGGTGATCATTCTGGATGGAAAGTGACTTGAGACATTTGGAGTTTGAGCCATTTTGTTCTTAGGAATTTCTACGGTAAGAGCAGCTCAGCTGATTATGACAGCATAAAGGAGGTGTTCCAGAAGCCATTTACCCCTTTTCCACCAAGGCAGTTCGAGGGCCGGTTCGGAGCCAGTGCCTAATCTCGAACCAGTTCTTTGCGTTTCGACAGCCAAAGACCCGGCTCTTGGCCAGGAAAACTGGCTCAAGAGCGGCACCAACACTTCGCTGGTCTCGAACAAAGAAATGCTACGTCAGGGGCTGGGGGCAGTATTATCGTGACCAATAAGACTAACTAAAACTTTGTGACCGCCATTTTTTTAAAAAAAACAGAGCTAGTGTAGCGTCTAGTCTGCCTAAAAAGAAGAAGAAAAACAGAGTTTTATTTTTCAAATGTTTCGCCTTTTTGCCAGCCAGCTATGTATTTCTTAGCTGTTTAGTGAGCTACTAATTTCTCACACATTGATGGCTAGCTAGCTAGCGTTCGACATTTGTATCATTGATGTGAGAAATTAGTAGCTAAGCTTGCTTGAGTAATGTTAGCTGACCAACAGCTAGCTAGCCAGCTACAGTAACCTTGGTAACAGTAGCTAACGTTAGCATGCTACTTTCTAATATTGCCATTGACTCACCTACCAATGTCACTTAACATTTGGCTTCACAAAAGGCTAACATTGTAAAAAGTGTAGTGGACAAGTTTGTTTTTTAAAGTGCTGTTCTCTTGTTTTTGTTGTTTGTTCCCACTAGCTTGCAGTGGTGGCTGCAAGCTAACGAAACACTATACTCGCGAAACATTATACTCGCGAAACACCGCAGATTGTATGAAATTTGTGTGCTATTGCGAAAGCTACAGCATGAGATTGTTTAATTATCAAGGATGGCAATTTGAATAATTAAATGGCAAGTAATCCCAAAGCTTTCTCTTAAATGTGTCACATTATAGTTTTCTTGTATTACAAAATTCAAATTACAGAACAGAGCTAGATTTAGTGAAATCGATTTAAATTTCTGAAAATAAACTTTTAGGTTAGGTTGAGTGCAAGGAACAATAACATTTAGAACAAAGACCTCACAAAAGCTGTGATGTGTCATGAGCATTTAACATAATTTAAATCAATAAATTCCATCCATGTTAATTAAACAATCTCACGTTATAGCTTTCGCAAGCACACAAACTACAGACAATCTGCAGTATTTCACGAGCATAATCATTTACTCCATTTACGTGATTGCTGTCGATTATTCAGTGAATTATTTGTTTTATTGTTAATCAAGGAGGATAAAGCGGAACAGGTTGAAAGTAATGATAGATTTAAAGGTAGTGTTTGGGTTTCCCCTGATTCCGGCTCACCAGCCACCACTGCTAGCTTGGCGGTAGTGGGAAAGCAGAGACGTATACAGACGTATACAGTGACGTAATGACGTGGCTCTGTGGTGGCTCTCTAGCCCGTGGAAAAGCAAACCGGTTCTTAGAAGGTTCGCAAGTTGAACCAACTCCGAACTGGCACTAGCACCAGCCCAGAACTAGCACCTAGTTCGCGTTGGTGGAAAAGGGGTATCAGTGGAGTATGAGGGTGCTCAGAATTCCTTCCCAGCTGTTCATACTCCATTTGTTCCTGTTGTCCTTCATTGGAGACCATATATTCCTCACAGGAAAAAGGAGTGAACCAGGGATTATGTAGATAAAATCAGTTAATGTCTTGTGTGAAAGAATCAAAGAATTATTGAACATGAGAACTTTGACTTACCAAAAATATATATTTTTTTATTTATAACTCCTGCAACTGGATTTGAACAGACTAAACCTTTAACTAATTCTGGATTAGGCTACATGCTGTGGAGTTGAGATTGCAGAATGCACAGTATGCACTGTGATTGATCATCATAGTTCATTTGTATTGTACTTTCAGTGGGTGGTTGATGTAGCAATGTATTAGTTTTCAGAGAAATGCAACACAAACTTGCTAACAAGAAGTTAACTGACTTTTGCTTTCTGACTGTGATCCTGATTGTCTTCTACAATGTTCAATTAGTTAACACACTAAATGGAAGGTGCTATATTTTTCTAGACCCCTGTTTGTTGCAGATGTGAGATCCCCTATTGAAGCACTTATTGTTAGCGTTATTTTGGTGACAGCTAACGTTTGTAGGTTCAGACTTTATGCAGATGCCTGCAGGTTGCACACATTAGTTGTTGGCTCTTAAGTCTGCTTCAGTCTCATAGCTTTGGGTTATTGGCTGTCAGTGTAAAATAATATTTGCTGATGATGTCACAATTGGCATTCACTACAGGTGCCATTACCAAAAAGTAATGAATAATTAAAATACCAGAAAAAATGTTTTTTTTTTAATATTAGCTCTTTACATTTGGAGAAACAGATCATCTTGCTTTAGGGGCACAGACCATGTGAAGAGCAGCGAGGCAGTGGTATTTAAGCACCTTAAATTTCACCCCTTTTTTAAATTATTATGGTCTGGCCATTATATTAGAGCAAAGTGATCTTGGTCCTCTTCAACAAGACTCCCTCTGTTCTGTATGGTGCTTATTGTGTAAGCATAATTTCAGTGATAACTGTCTGCTGTCTGGTCTTCCGGTTTGTGGGGGTGGGAAAAGACTCAGTTGACACAACCCCACCGGTGTTTTTCTTATGCTAACGATTGTGGCCTTTAATATTTACCTTTATTCATTTGGCAGACGCTTTTATCCAAAGCGACTTACATAGGTTGCAGTTCTTTACAATGTTATCCATTTATACAGCTGGATATTTACTGAGGCAACTGTGGGTTAAGTACCTTGCCCAAGGGTACAGCAGCGTCCCAGCGGGGATCGAACTGGCAACCTTTCGGTTATAAGTCCTGCTCCTTAACCACTATGCTACACTGCCGCCCTAATATGTAGGCACTTGTGATTACTAGCCCACAGCTAATGGTTGTGGGTCTTTCTCCCATTTTTAAATTGCAGCAGCATTGCCATCACTCTATTCTGCAGGGCTGCAAAATTTGCTATGAGCTAAACCCATGTTTGACAACACTCCTCCACAGCTATGTGTAGCTAGGCATCCATCACCAGCAGAAACCTCTCGGAAAACAAGATTGCCATGTAGCCATTTGTGGTTCCCGTATACACTTCCCAAAGCTGATACACATGTGTGTGGGCACAGTGTTGCTGTGGCTTCCTCCAGTTGCAGTAGAGAGTGGTGCTTCACTTTTGGTTTAAGCTTATTTTTTAAAAAATTTGTAAAAATTAAAGTAGCATTGTGACCAAAACAAACAAAAAAAAAAACAAAACAAAAAATGAATATGCTACAAATACTTTTGTACATAGTTAATATCATTTTATTAGTTTTAGTTTGTGATTGCTTTGGCTCTTCACTCTTGATTTTGTGCTCAGGTTCCCATTTGGAGCCTAATGTTGACACATATCATGAGGGAAATTGCTGAGCTCTCCCTCTGGCGTTTGGCAAGGGTGGAACACAGCAGTCTGCTGGATTGATTGTGGTCCACGGTGTATTATGAGATGGAGAACGAATGGTTTGGTGCCATGACAGGCGTGCTGTAGCCATCTGGAATTTCCTCCATGTTCATGTGTGTCTGTTTCCCCCTTTGGTGTCATAAAGTAGTATGAAAAAGGCCTGTTGTACAGTATAACTAGACAGTACTTACCACCTTTCTACCTTTTTGAGTTCCGTGTTGTTGTGAAGTTGTTTTGTTAATTCTAACAAAGGAATCTATGCACAAAGTTCGTATGCTGCAGTTTAACAACTTATAACTGGACATGATTTTTAGGAATGTTTTTTTTAGGAGTTTTATATTTGCAAGGAAAATGTGCCCCTGCTCCTGCTTATTATTCATGAATAAGAGTAACACAATTTGAAGTTAAAGAGTGAGGTCTGTCTGATTATACAAACCTTTGATAAATATATTTAACTCTTAATTGGTATTATAAAATTCCAGTGCCTTTCACAGAATTTTACTGTATTTAATAATTATGCCTAATTTGGAATGATTTGGCATGTAGCATGTTGATGCTGTTGGTTGGAGCATTGAATTCAAGATTCAAATATGTCAACAAGAGGTTTATTTTTCTACTGGTAGTTCAATTTCCAAATGTTTGTATGATCAGGATCACATTTCACTTTGTGTTTAAAAGAAGAAAATTTTTTTTAACTATATACTGACAAAGATTTTGTAAAGTCAGCAGTATATATGTACATACATATATGTACACACACATGCATACATGTATTAGATTATATATTATTAGTCCTCAAAAACTGTAATTTTTTGTATCTTAAAAACAAAGCTTCTCAATGTTTACATACTTGTTTTTGGGCTATGTACAGGGGATGTGTTTCAATGAGTTTCAAGAAGAACATTATTAAAATGATTTTTTTTTTTTTTTTTTAGAATTTCGACTCCAGGGGTTTGTTCTTTGTCAGAGACAGGTTTAGATTTGACAGTGAAGATCAAGCTAAGAATATTACATTACATCATTGCCAGTTAGCACACACTGTTACCCAGAGCAACTCACAGTGTGGCTACTAAAGAGGCATGAAAAGTTGCACAAATGGAATGCCTCTAACTGCGTATGAAAAAGTGTCAGCGCCAGGCAAAAGCTGGCTGGTGTCTCAGCTGGCCCAAGTGCGACAGGAAGCTCATGCCAAAACACGGGGGCCAAGACAGACAGGTGTGGACGGGACAGGCATACGAGATTACGAGAAATGGGGACAGACAAGCGTCCTGCTGAGTGCGGTTCTCTCACCAGGGTGTGTGTGGTTGGATGATCGATTGAGAGAGAGAGAGCCATTCCCCACACGGCGCAGTAGGTGAACACCACCATTTTGAAGTGGATGTGAGCCTTCACTGACAGCCAGTGAAAGGAGGTCAGGAAGGGTGAGACATGGGAGAATTTGGGGACATTGTGGACCCGCTGAGCAGCATCATTTTGAGTAAGATACAGCAGTTTGATGGCACATGCAGGGAGAGCAGTGAAGAGGGAGTCACAACAGTCAAGAGAACCAAGGGGGCGGGGGGCATATTATTTCAGAAAACAGCATATTGAAATACAGGGTGGCCTAGCCCCTAATTCACACATTTAATATTTAATAATTTAATAAGCCTTTCCCATCCAATGTAAGCTCCCTGAAAGACGAGCAAAGACAGAAACTCAAGATGACATCTTACCGCTGTTTTTACAAGATCACTTACAGGTGATCTCACCAGTGTTTTTTTGTCACATGACCATCTTTCCATGCATTCACAGCAGAGCAGCATTGGATGACCATCTGTGCAGGTGAAAGGTCCAAGGTCCTCATCGTGCGCAGGATCAGAGCTGTCCTCAGATGAGCTTGGGAGACTGTGTGGCCTCTGTGTGACACTCAGGGCCGAGTTCCCATGAACACAGTCCCCATTGAGGCCTGGATTCCATCAGCCACTTTGTTCATGGTTCCACAACCTAGCCCACCCTGTCATATCATGCTCCAGGGGTCCAGAATGGAAAATGAAAAAAAAAAAAATAATAATAATAACAGCAACTGCATTGAACTTGTTGGTAATTATCGCAGTGATTGCAGGTGATGGTCCCGGGAGTGAGATATGACAGAAACACAGGTATGAGCACCTGTAGGTTTGAATACAACCTGTGTGCCCATGTAGATACAGCAGCTGAACTGGACTGGAGATGTCTGCTGTGCTGAGTAAAAGGAAAGGATATCAGGACATACCTGTTCCTAAGAACTGTTGCTATTCCCCAACAGTGGCCCTTGAAAAGGACTGTGCAGAACCCCCCCCCTTAATGCAGGGGGTGGGTGACAGGACAGGGGGAATGGCATTGTAGAGAGAATGGGATACAGGTTTGTGCTTCTCAAACACTCAGCTCAGGTAGAGGGGTGCCGTGGCATTGCATATGTGTTTGTGTGTGTGGGTGTGTGAGTGAAGGGTGAAGGGTAACAGGATCATCAATGTTTTTTTTTTTTTTCCATTTTGGATCTCAGAGTGAGGAACTTCATCAGTGGGTTTAACCCAGCCAAGGTTATTTCCTTCATTACCTCAACTCCTGTGCAGGAGAGCCAATGCTTATCTGCTGATTCTGAGTGAAGACTTAACTAGTGAGTTACTAATTACTCTCTTTCTCCAAAGCAGTCGCTACACCCTACTCTCAGTTTATGAAATGGGCAACTGTGCACAATTTAAGGTCATCTTAATCTTAACAGCACTAGTGTGGTTTGCATTCCGCTCTGGCTGGCAAGTTATTGTCGCAGCCATAAAATAAATTAAAAAAATTTCTTTGTCCCAAAGCCTCCAACTTCACTAACATTCATAGGAGACTGTCCCTAACTTTTCAGTTATTCTGCTCACTCACACACACACACACACACACACACACACACACACACACACACACACACACACACACACACACACACACACACACACACACACACACACACACACACACACACACACACAATCACATAACTTCCACTCTACCACAGTGACCTGAACTAGGACTGATGGCTGTCCCAATATGCTTCACTTGCACAGAATTCTGGGAAGGGTTGCTGTATCGGAGAGCAGTTGCCTCACTCAGGGGCATGATGTTCTGACAAACAGCGCAGGGCCTTACACCGAGATGACTTTGAGTTTGCAAAGCACTCAGGACAAGCACAAGTAGTTCAGCTTCTGTATGGTTTTGTCTGCAGATTAACAGTTACTTTTGCTATGGTCCTCGATCTTTCCTTTGCTTCTTTTATCTGTTGTAAAATGCAATTTTTTTACCTTTAGTGTTGGGCAGTTCCTGAAAAGATAACATTATATAAATTGAAACCACTGCAAGTTTGCTTTCCCTGTGATAGTGTAATCACTGGTTTCTGTATACGCACAGCAATACTTAAACTATTTCCTGAGAGTAAGCAGAAAAATACATGATTTTACATTTCCATAAAGTCTTCAGCACAACCGTTAATGTACATCATCTGATAGAGAATGTAAGTCAGGGAGGTAGTCCTTGATGAGTGATGGCAGCAAATAGAGGATTCCCTGACACTGACACTGCCGTTGCCAAGCAACAGAACTGTGTAGGAAGTTGCACTTCCACTCAAAGGCAATAAATATGCAAAGAGAGGGAGGAGATATATTGTTTGTGGGTCTCTTTAGGGTGTTTCAGAGAAAAACAAATAACAGAATATTACTTGTTTTTTTGCCCTTTACTTAACACTTGCAATACAAAAACAATGATTTTTCATTTAATTTAAAATGAAGCTGGAATACAAAAATAAATCTGCTATTTACGATTCGTGGAAGAAGAAACAGTGCTTTGAAGACAATGACACATAAAAACAAAGGTACCTTAATTTACTCGGAGCAAGTGGAATTGGAAAACACCTGTTTTCTCAGTTTTGA
This sequence comes from Megalops cyprinoides, assembly GCF_013368585.1. Lineage (NCBI taxonomy): Eukaryota > Metazoa > Chordata > Actinopteri > Elopiformes > Megalopidae > Megalops > Megalops cyprinoides. The sequence goes on from NC_050589.1 coordinate 10,763,215, forward strand.
TCTTGAATAGGAATATACAGTCCATTTCATTCAGTCAAATACTCAATCATTCGCATGTTAAAACAAGCATTTTAAAAGTGAAGGAGGGAATAAATCATTTGCAATAAATAAGTGACATTCATAGGGTGTCTCTTTTTTGGGGTGTGTGCCTCTGTCCCTCTGTGCTTCCCAGGTGGCGGGGCAGCAGTGGCGCCCCTGTCCGTTTGGAATGTTTGCATCACAGACGTCAGTACTTCCTGTCTGCCTCTTCACTGATTGGTCAGTGTGGACATTGCACAGAGTCCCTTGAGGTGGCGGCATTCCTCCCCTCTCGCCCTCTTCTCGGTCGCCCTCCCTCTCTCACTGCTTGGCGCAGTCTGCTGTCGGTTCTTCCACCATGGCCGTCTTCTTGGAGGTACCTGTGGGATTAACCCCAATTACAGGAGGTGAGAAGCATGAGATGTGTGTCTGTACACAGTTCCCGTGGGCACCTGTCTGTCCGTACACCTGTAAGTACTTCCTGTGCCAGTGTACAATGCCTGTTGTTCCTCTGTTTGTATAGAACTTCTGTGAGTTACTTCCTGTGGGTCTGTACATGATACCTGTAAACACTTCAGGTGTACAGTGCACAATATAGAGTACCTGTGAGGTTGTTCCTCAATCTGAATAAAGCACATATAACTACTTCCTCTGTCTGTGTACAGTCCTTATGAGGTACCTCCTGTGTTTGTGTGTACACTTCCTGTGATGCACTTCCTGTGTACATGTCTGCATTACCTGTGAGGTAGTTTCTGTGCATACGATGGAAGAGCAGCAGGCCGAAGAAGAGCGTGAAGCCGATGCAGCCAATGATCATCCCGCAAAGCAGGAAGCTGTAGCTTCCCTCGCTGTGGATGACCTGCAGAAACAGGTGCACACATTCAGTATATAGTATACATACAATACACACACATACTCACATACACACACACTGTGGAAGACCTGCAGAGAGAAACAGGTACATGCAGTCAGTATACACTGTACATACAGCATGCACACACACATGCACACATGCAGTATATGGTTTACCACACACAGACAAAGACACACACACACACTAAACACTCTCTCTGTGACAGTTCTCTTTGGCAAACTGTCTTTATTCTATTTAGGAAATAGTTTTTAAGCAGGTCCACTCAGCTGTGGGTCCATGGCAAGTACAAGGGAAATTTCTTACCGATCCCACCAGAACCTGTAGGACCATCTCCCCTAGCCCGGCGCTGGTGACCAGGACTGTAGTGGCACACCCTGGGAGGAGAGATGGTAGGTCATTAACCTTATGGGTATACTATTAGGAGCAGTGCATGCTGGCACACTAAAAAGCCAATGTCACAGTTAAAAGAGAATGTTCCACTGACGAACAGTGTTTGACGGTGAGCACAAGCATGCATTGCTCACAAACCCGCATCACCCCCACGATAGACTAGCACTGAGTAGGTGTGAGAATAGTGTTCCCTCTATTGAAAATTACTGCCTACACCCCTCACAAGCTCACCAAAAAACCTACACCCCTTGTGAGCTCACCAGGTTGAATTCAATACCTCAGCAGCTAACTGTTGTTTTGCAGCTAACCAATATGATTGAAATATGATTGGAATTAGGCATTACATTCTAGATTCACCCTATCCAGGCCACACCTCAGCCCCCCTACCCAGTCGTTCCCCTCCTCGGCTACGCAGAGTGAGTGGCGTACCTTGGTAGTCCAGGATGTCCTCGGTGTAGGCCAGCATGCAGGGGAAGATGCTGCTGAGAAACAGACCCAGCAGGCAGGTCCCCACAAACAGGAACACGCTGCTGGTGTAGAAGATGAGCAGCAGTAGCACTGTGACGATCACACCGGCCTGAGAAAAGGGGAGAGAAAGGGGGGGGGGGCAGAGAGAGAGAGAGAGAGGGAGACAGCGAAAAAGGGAGAGAAAGGCAGAGGCAGAGAGGGCAGAAAGAGAGAGAGAAGAGGGGAGAGAGAAAGAGATAAGAAAGAGAGAGAAAAAAGAGAGATGAGGGGGAGAGAGAGAGAAAAACAGAGGGAGATAGAGGGAGGGGGAGAGAAAACAAGAGACAGGGAGAGAGAGAAAGGCAGGGGTAACAGGGGGAGATGGTGGTTAGGAGACCTAAGGTCGACAGTGTGACTTTGTTACTCTAATGTGTCCTAAATGAGAACATGAGAGCATAATGGTCTTTTCCAGGTCAGGGTGAGAGCACTTACAGGTTAAGGGACAAGCCACTGCCTTTACTGCTATCTGGCTCTTACTTTGCTAAGCAAATAACAGTTATATTAACAATAAGATGACGAGTGAATCACAGGCCTTACCAGGTTGACCATGAGCAGCCGAACAGGCTGGAACCGGTATGACAGAGGAATGGAGACCAGCCGCCCCGCAGTGATGGCTGCCCAGAACACGCTGGCCAGGTAACCTGCCGTCTTGTGAGCCAGAGACATGGGAGGAGTCACAGCATAGGTGTACACAAAGCCAGCGTACGCCCCCTAGAGGAGACAAGCAGTAGCACAAGTTTGATTGGATGAATCATGTTGAACGGCCATCACTGCTCCTCTTAGCCTTTTTCCTTTTTCAGCAACCATATCATTCCACCAAACAAAGAATCTGGTCTCCTAAACGGAACTTTGGTTTTAGCTCGGTGACACTCACCACAATCCCATCCGTCATGAAGAGGACCATCCCACCAAGTATGTGGATACCAAAGAAGGATGGGGGCAGACCCCGCAAATTCTCATTCTGACAGCAGCTGAACAAGTCCCCATGACCTGGTCAAAATCGGAGACACACACTTAGAGAGAATCATCTTAAAGCATATTTTATGAGAACTTCATTAGTGCAGTCTTGTCTTTTGCATTTTTGAATCATTGTAAATTAAGGTGTAGCCATTGTCTGCACACAGGCAAAGCAGTGCTGTACACTGCTTTGCTTAAGAATTTGCAAGTAATCACAGAAAAAGGCAGAGGTTACAGCTCCAGTATGGCATCAGCATAAGGTACATGGTTATGCTTGTTGTTACCCCAGATCTTTCGTTGCTTCGCCATACATTATATTTAGCTCATATTTTCTCCTTGTTTGAATCAGAGTGTCCAGCCATGCACTTTCCCAGGACTGAATGCATTTTACAGGGCTCTCTCACCCCCAGCGTCCTCCTTGGGCTCAGGCTCCTGGTCACCTGCCCCTTGTGTTTCCATGGCGAGCTCGTCCCGGTCCAGCAGGCGGGGGCTACCGCTGCCACAGCACGGGATCAGACGCTCCCGGTACATCAGCACAAAAACCGCAATGGGCACAGGCAGCTGGGGTACGAGGAGGGGGGAGGGGTGCAAGACCAGTCAGACACACAGGTTTACTGCAGCAGGAGTACTTACACACACTCACACACTCTCACTGCAGCACGAGCACTCATATGCTCTCTTTCTGCAGCGAGTGCTTACACACACACACACTCACTACAGCACGAGTATAACTGAGGCATTCACACACTCACACTACAGCAGGAGCATAAATGAGGCGGTCACACAATCATGGCAGCAGGCGTATAATGGCACCGTTTGAACATACTTTTACTGGAGGAGAATGACGCAGTGAAGCGTGCACTGCAGCAGGAGGAGTATGACACCGTTACTGTGACTGAAGCAAATGCACTGCTACTGGAACAGATCAGAGGCAGGTACAGAGGCAGTCACACGCACTCAGTTTTGTGAAAATCCAACCCTGACATAAAACAGTAGCTCATGTGGTGAGCTTTCTTCTCTCCGTCTCCTTATTTATAAGGATCCCAATTTCAATTATGCATGACAGGGATTTGCCTACGGCAACACCATATGCAGATGTTTCTCCAAAGCGAAATAAACAAACTGAAAGAAATGAGTTTAACAGCGTTCCTCTCACTGCCACAGATCCTGGACCTGTCTGCTCTCTCTGCGTGATTACACTGCGGCAGGATCTGAAGTGTCTGTTCAGGAAAAACGAGGGAAGGAAGTCAAAGTGCTGACACAGCACAGTGTGGAGGCAACCCTGGGCCTTTAAACAGGTGTGTTGCACTGAGTGTCAGTGTCCCGTCTGAGATAGTGCTTACGAGGACGTTGTTTATCAGTCTGTCCAGACAGTAGCTTCGGTATGTTTCGAGGATTATTCCAGATGTTTTTATGAGGGAGATGTGAGATTTTTTTAAAATGAATCATTGAGTAAGTAAAAAGTTTGCCATGTCTTTCTTAGTCCAATCACAATTAAATAAATTACTTTTCAATGTATAGACAATGTACCGTAATCTGACAAAAGTTACAGTTATTTACTCAACAACCCATGCATATCACATAGTTCCCTGAAAGAAAGGGCTAATAGAGAGTGCATAACTCTCATTTCAAAGAACAGCCTGCGTTTTCCCACTGGCAGTGGAAAGGTTTGAAGAGCACACGCAGGCCCACGAGTGGCTGAATTATCTACGACCGCAGTTCCACTCAATTTGGTTACGGGGTCTGACTCACAAGCAGAAGAGAGCCGCAGCGGAAGAGCCTTCCCCGAGGCCCGCACGTCTCTCCCTGGTTTTACTTTGCTGTGCGCTCTGACATGACGCCCACATACACACTGAGCACCGAGCACAAATGAGACCAGCTGCTCTGTTTCGCTGCCTTCCAGTGAGGCATCCATCTCTGCGTTCTCTGCCTTGAGCCAGTGTCAGCACCTGACCCAGGCCTCCGGTGCAGTCATTAAAATACACCCTCACTCCAGCACGTAACGGCCTCTGTCACAATGACGGCCTTGTTTCAAACGCATTCAAATTCTGCGGCCACTGATGGCTCTCCCAGGCTGATACAGCCGCACACCTGACACTGGAGAGCTAACTCTCTGAGTTCGTCGCCGGGCAGGTTCCAGAACAAAGGCCTTCGAGACACTTCAGACTGTGAGTGGTACTCAGCAGAGAGAACACCATGTTCATGTAACTGTAGGTGTAACCATTCCCCCCCCTGCAAGCCGGATCTTTAGAAGGAACACGCTGAAATGGGGACTGTCTGTATCTCTCATAATAATGCAAACTACAAGCAACTTTTCATCTCACAGATTAATGTATTTTATGGATAAGTGGCTGACAGCAAAATACAGCGAGCGGCAAAATGTATTTTGACCAAACACGGATCAAGTCAATGGGGGAGACTTTAATCAAACTTTAACTTTAACCAGACTTTAACTGGAGTCTAACTGGCATTTCCAGCCAAGAACATTCCCTGGGTTTTGCTGTGTAATCAGAGCCCCCCGGGATGCTTTCAGAGGACTAGGGAAAATGAGGTCTCTTACATTGATGAGGGCCATGATCCAGAAGGCGTAGGACACGCTGGTGGTCACCTCGCCCTCGGTTGGGAGCGTGTACTGGGACACATTGTGGGCGGGGCTGCCAGACAGCGTGTTCCTCAGGTGGTGCATGATCTCCGTGGCATTCTCCGTGCTGTTGCCCACCACGCAGTTGGTCTCCGACAGGAAGGGGTCTGCGATCAGAGGGCTCACCAGCGCCCCGAAGCCGATGAAGAAGTGCAGGGCCTAGGGGGAAAGCAGGATATCAATGGAGGAGAGGAAAAGATGTAGAAAACAAATGCTAGGCTAGGAGGGAGACATCAGAATGATGTCAGCTCTAATGATCCTATCCAGATGTAAGGTATAATGCCTTGCATAAGGCCTAAGTTATAATGTACTCCTCAAATTTAAGTGGCATAATGTTATGCATCTGCTAACCAGGAGAGTTGCAGGGCTGAATCCCAGCTGGAGCATTACTGTCATCATGTGTGAATTAAATTGCTTCAGGAGGCATCCAGCTGTCTAAATGGATTATACTTAAGCTCCTCAGATAAAAGTGTCAGCTAAGTGATGAAAAAACTTTATGCTCAACTTTTTATTTTAATATTTAAATTTTAATATTTCCCCGGTACTCCTCCCAATATCCCCCATGTTTATTTAATACATGTCATATATTATTTCCTTTCAGCGGCAATCATATCCGCTGAATTTGCTTTGCGGGGCAGAAACTCCCTCCACATCCATAGTCTGGCTACTTTGGCAAAATCATATGTGCAAATTATACACCTGACTCTGTTAGACAGTCATAAAAAATTTTGTGTGGGAATCTGACTATTCATGTAAAACTCCCAAGATGCAACTGTGGCTAAGGCAAAGGCTTTGGGCCTGGAGGAACATGAGATGCAAGTTGCTCGCTCTTTCCAGAGCTGAAAGAACACTTGGTATGAGAGGTTACAGGGGACTCAGACACCCCAAAAACCCTGCCCTCTGACCTGAAGGAAGACAGCAGAGTCCTTCTGGTAGATCTTCACCAGCTGGATGTTGGCGATGGTGTCGATGATGCCCATGGCCAGCCCGGCCACTGCCATGGCAACGGCCAGCAGCAGGACATTGTGGCACAGGGGGATAATGGCGAAGACGACGGAGATGATGAGGGAGGAGAGGAAGAGAGCCGACAGGGCACATAACAGCCTGGGTGGGGGGGAGAGAGAGGAAGGGGGGGGGGGGGGAAGAAGGGGAGAGAGCAACATTATTTCTATGTTTTTCATTACAAAGAAAATAATTGTTACCACATTGGTTAAGCTTTGACAATATGTACGGGACATGTATACCATACCAACAAAGGATTTTGAATTAAACTAAAAACTTGTAATCAAACTTGAAACAAACATTCAGACTCTTCAACAGCAAAACTGTCACACGACACATTATAACATAGGCACGTGATTGTAAAATAATAATCTTTGAAAGAATATAAGTCATAGCTCTAATACCCAGTCTCCTCTTTCTAAACTAAAGCCTGCTGAAGTTGTGCACTTTGACTTTGTGCCATAACCACCATCAAAGCAAAGGGTCTGCTGGAAAGCTTTCAACACATTTATCCCAACATTAGAAAGATAAAACAGGTGCTCATTCCCCTTCAACAGCATTCCTCAAAGTTAATCCAGCCGACCCTCCCCCCTTTGGATTCAAAGGCTGTAACCTGAAAGCTAGCGTCTGAGTTCTGATGACAGGTAAGAGGGGCACGCTCCTCTAAACCGTCTTTTCTGACCAGGTGCGTGTTCGCAGGGGGCTGAAACTACGTTGACATTGCAGTCACCTTGGCTCTGAGAAACACCTGTTTACCTATGTGAGTTTATCAAGCCAAGAGCCGCTAACAACTCGACAATGGAAGTCCTTCAGAGCCCGTATCTGTTTAGCCAAGCTGAAGCTGACGCGTTACGGCGGTAAGTCTGAGAAAATGACCCCCGTTCTCTGTAAAGGTCAAAGCCTTGAAAAGGTGAGTAAAGTAGGCCACAGAACGACAATGCCTCGGACTCCTTTCTTCTCCCGGTATCAGCTCTGGGAGAGTTCAGGTAACGCCGCTTTGCTAAAAGAGCCCTCGTGACCAGCGTTTGCGTTACGGATCCCTCTCTTGTTTTCTGTTGTATTTTTTTTTCCGCTCTCAGCCTTATCAGTACAGGGTTAATAATGCGATATCTTCAGCGATTCTGAGGAGGAACAATAAACACACTGTGTTGCTGAAAGGGTTTGCGGGGGACTTGGGCTGGAGTTGCCAGGTTTTATTCTTCCGTGCATCATGGAAGTCCAGGACATGATTTCAGAATATCACTTCTGAAAGTAGACTAGGCTCCCAGAGTGTGTGTTGTCGGACTGCAAGTCATTACACAAACCATGGGCAGCTATGAAAGCTCCGTCCCACCCCATTTTTTAAAGTATTAAAAATGCAATTCTATGCAATCTTAACAATAAACACTGAATCTGAATAACTCCACTGGTTCCCTGTAGTAAATATCGTGTATCTTGTGAATTTTTTTTCCATAATTTATTTGGTAGGCTTGGTATCCCTATTTTAACAGGATTCCTGCACATATGATGACACAAAAGCAGTTTCAATAATTTCTTATTTAATACATTTTTAAATATGAATTTTATGTTTATGTACATCAATGGTCTGTTTTATTTTGACACCTACATCTGTGCTGCAAAATGAATTGCCCAACACACACAGCAAATGCTGATAGATTAATTAATTGATATGGAGCCAAGATGATTCATGTTATTTGTATCATTTGATGTACATATTCTTCAGGTGGGTTCCAAGGCATCCATTTCATGCTCAAGGCCAGATGAAAGACTCTGATGTGCAGATTTCACTTCCATTTAAAGGTGAACATTCAGATAAGGGACAAAACTGCACTTTGTCGTGAATAAATACTTCAAGTTTGGACAGCTTATCAAAGATGATTAATAAACGTACAGCAAACATAAGTGTTTTCATATTGTTGCGCATTTCTCACCGAAGGCTGTCTGAGAACCACATACATACACAAGGCAAGTAAATTAACACCGCAGATGAAAATTGATCTCAAACAATTTATGATTCAAATTATTTTTGTGGTAATGATTTTACTGGATCCCATGTGTTTTGGCAGGTGACCTTTACAATACTGTCATGACATTATCTTGATTGTTCTCGTCCTAATCCCCCCTTTCTGGGTACTTTATCTACATGTTTGAGAAGAATTGGCAGCATTATACCACGGTGGAACACACAACATCTACACTCTTAGATAAGCAAACTGTGTACAAGATCCAAACTTATGTGAAAAATAAAAGACAAGGGTTATGTACAAAATGCATAAAAGTGGTCAGTCTAGATCATATGACATCAGTATAGATGCCAGTTGCACTCACTAAGTCCATCTCATGGTCTTCAATTTGTCCATCACATTGTTTGGATCAGTCTGCAGCATTCCACAGCAGCAGCAGAACAGACCTGAGCCTGTACAGGCCATGGGAAGCCTTTTGTTTCAGGAGGAGACGACTAAATCACCCAGATTCAACCCAACCGCAATGCGCTCTTTTTCCCTTCACTTTGAGTTATTATGTTTAAGCCAGGAGGCATTATTAGGCCATAGTCCTCCAGAGCAGAGTGAATGTGTACTTGCTAAATCTATGCTCCCTCCCCCCCCCCCCCCCCCCTTCCGAGGGCTACAGTTTGCTTACCATACAACAGTCCTGGTTGCAGGGCTGTTTTCTGGGTTAAGACATTTTTTTTTTCTTGTTTGAATGCTGCAGCTACAAGAATATCTTTTGGTTCAGAGTTATACCTTTATTTAACTTTTGAGATGCTTAGCAAACATCACAAGTTTGGCAGTCCCTGAAATGAACTGAAAACTTTGTGTAGCAATCTGCGAAAACGCAGCACCTCATTTAATCTGTTTCTCAAAGATAGGAGCAAAGTTCAGTGCAGCTAGATTAAGTCTGGCTCTCGGCTCGATGGAGGCTCAGAAACTGGGAAATCTATAGGAAGGTGTTTCTCAAAAGTGTAAATCTTCTAAACATTACAGCTATGATGCTCAACAATTATTGAATGGATGCAATTTAACCACACCAACAGACATTTTCAGCAGAATCAATGACAGATCCATCTGTAAGAAAATTCCAGAAGCCTCAATTCGGTGAACAGGGACTGTGTGATTCAGTCACAGCCGGATGGTACGAAATTCACCTGCCTGGTTACACAACATATGGCACCGAGTACCCCCCTGGGGTCGGGCATGGGAAGGGCGGGGGCTTGCTTCTACCCTTCAGCTAGCTTCTATAGCCCGGATGTGGCTACGCTACAGCGCCAAACGGTGGGGGAAGATCGTCTGTTTATCTTGGCTCGGCCAATGGGATATCTCTCCAGATTCCAGCCATCAAACTGTGAGGGTCATGTGATCGCAATAACAAAGCACAGAAGAATAAAAGAGAAGGTTTGGTGGAGGAAAACAAACCCCAAGGTTTTACAATTAAATTACTGCACTGGACGTGATCCCAGGACCAACACCACAGCTCCGTGCATCCTGCTCCCTGGGTTAAGTAGCTGATGGGAGAGCTTGTGTCATTATGGATGGCTTCCCAGTTTACTGAAAAAACAGATCCAGTGTCCCAGCGAGTGAGAACAACACATGATAATCACTCACTTTCTGTAACTATTTGCTTATCTGCATTGTCTAGTTTGTTTTCTTTTGGATATTGGGGAGATTCAGAAAACCAAACCGCAGTTAATCACTGTTTTCAAATATAGAAACGACTATTAAATTGAAAAGCATCCCAAGAAAATTTGAGGATTCATCTACTGACCAAAAACCCCCCAGTAATGTTGTACAGGTTAGTTCCATGCCATCTTTGTAACAGTGATGCAAATTATTACAGTATTACAACTGAAGGATCAGAAAAACCTAAATAACACTGCAGACTGTCAGATAATGTGTATTGGGGATTCTGTATACCATTGCTGATTCAGACCAGGCATAATAAAGTTGGAACATGTATGGTGCTGACAATGCAGACAGTGCTCATGGTTCAAGTTAGTTGGTGCACGTAAAAACATTCAAAACTACACACTGGGGGACGGGTGGGGGGGGTTTCTCCCGTCCTTTTTGTATATGGGTTAAATGCAGCCTGAAATTAAACGAAAAGCATGATCAAGTTTTCCCCGTTTCGCATCAGTCTGCACCGGCGTCACGGGGGAATAATGTTTAAATGTCAGATATAACTCTGTAATTTGGTTACGTTACACTATAATCTCAAACAGGACGCTCAAGGGGAAAAAACGGTCTCATTCACTGTGACTACAATGCTGTTCGCGCTCAAGCTCAGAGTAAAATAATACTGTTCTATTTATTTATTTCTTTGCTTAGAACCCACATATCCTTTATAGTAAGTTCTCGAACTCCTGCCGCATCCCTCGACATGCAGCCGATGAACTAGTACCGCATACAATCGTGACTATGGCACCCTCAGCATCGTGTAACCCCTTCCAGCCTGCGCCAAATGCCACTTACGTTCTCTTGAAAGCACCTCCAATCGAACTGCCGATGAGCAGGCAGAACTGCTGGGAGAAGAAGACCCAGGTGATCTCCTGCAGGGTGGACTGCGTCTGACACCGCAAGTCCAGAATCGTGGGGCCCAGGAACGCTATGCAGAGTCCAAAGCTGAAGAACACGCTCCAGTACGTCAACGTGTGCTGACAGTTCCGTTTGAAAAGCGTTAAAATCCGCTCGTCCACTAGCATCGTGGCAGGAGAGAGCCTTTGCGGACTCTGGAACTCGGGTGCGCTGCCCCTCTTCGCGGAAAGCCCGGAGGATGATAGAAACGCCTACTGGTGCAACCGTGCACGGTTCTTGTCAGGTGGTGCCTCCTCCGTACAATTGCTCCCCTGGGCTAGATGAGCGAGACTTCTTGGCAGTTCAGATTCAAGGTGACAGCGAAGTTTCACTGTGGTCACTTTGTGGGCAGCCTCCTCACAATTAGGCTAGCGCTAACGCTGAAAACTTGTGGACCTCCTTTCGGCACTCCTCTCGTTTCCTGTTTCACCGCTATACCGCCTTGCGGATTCCTGCGCTTTTTCCAAGTTGGACAGGTGGACATCGCGCGGACGCGGTATATAAATCAAACCAGCCCCGCCAATCCCCCGCCCCTAGGGTTTCCACCTGTAAAAGTGTGATTTTTTAGTTAATGCGTAAAATGGCGACTCTCGCACTGATAAACTAAGCAGCCCTTCTAAAATGGGTAAATAATTCCCTTGAAGGAAATCTTGTCGAATGAATGTTTGAAAGGTCTTTTGTGTAATTCACTCTCTTCATCCTCCTGACCTCCTGGGGGTTAATCAGTTCCAAATCTCTGTAAAACGGAGCTTCCTTATTATGCAAGGGATGGTGGGGTTCAAAATTAAATTTTTATCTGTGCTACATGACTTTCAGTACAGCACCATTTCCTTTGCATTTTCTTTATGTTTTCTGACGATTCAGAAATGACAATGTGGCCGTTGCATATTTGCCCATTTGAAATGACAGTGTCTTACATGGTGATGTTGAATTCACCATTGTTTTTGTGTTTGCAATTTCAACATGGTCATTAAAATATGTAATCAGATCACAAAATAAATAAATACATGTCTCACCGGCAAAGCCATTTAAAGAAACAATATAAAATAAACACTGAATGCACAATCCACACAACATTAAATCAACAAAACCCACAAACCAACTGCTTGCTGAATGACCCCCCCCCCAGATACATTGTCTTTGACTCCTGAGATGTCCATCCAGAACAAACACAGTGGGTCATTTAATACCAGCTAAGCCAGTACAGGGGAGGTTTGTAGCCCACTGCTGCTGTATTCAGTATGAAAAAAAAAAAAACCCTGGATGTTGGGTCAAACTGAGATCAGACAAGAAATTTTAAAACTTCTCCTCAAACAGGGCCCCGATCCACTGGAGGACCCAAGACTGAATTTGACAACTGTTATCACTTGAGAAATAACCCACTGTAAGAGCCTTCCACCGGGCCAGATTCACCATGCATGCGTACGCTCATTTTTGTGCGTAGACTACAGTGTGCATATGATCAAAAATTACGAAAATTTTGGGACTGATCAATTTCCTCTTACCTGGAATTTGTTCCTACGTACGAACGAATCTTACATTTGCTTCAGCCCACTTGTACCACATACATAAGGACACAAATTTCACCAAGACGTTTTTATTTGCCATTCTGATAAATTTGTACAAGTATCAAATATATGCATGTGAACAAAATGACCCTTTGTAGTTGAAACACATGAAAACGCCATTCAATTAACAATAAACAAAATATACTAATTGAATATACTAATATAACTAATTGAATCAGTAGGGTTCTATTGGCATTAACTTACTTACCGAATTATAATTTCGACTCTGTTTATCCTGTAGGTGACAAAGGTTATGTGAAGAAAAGTATTTGATTGGGCTTAGGTAAACGAGGGAAACAAGGTAAGATACAAAAGTCAACCCACACATCGTCATTATCTGGGACTACAAAAATTTCAGCAAAAGAAACAAAGAAAATGCAGGTGAAGTAAGCCTCCCCATTGCGGAGGGAGAAGTGCAAATTAGCAAACGTATCGGTCAAGTGACCTTCATCAGTGCTCTTCTCTTTTACATAGGGTTATGTTCTAAAAACCTGGCTGATGAGACTGCTGGTCAAACCACAAGCACCACGGAAGGTTCTATGTATGCAAATTTTCTTGGTAATTAAGCCCGCTTTTCGTGTGCTAAAAGTTGCTGGATGTGTTTGGACACAACAAGCGGCACAATTTCATACACAGGAGAGAGGGTGTGCGAGATGATGTTGACCCTTGTCTCCTTCCACCATCATGGAGTATGTAACATAGCATAGATTATTTGCCTTGATTGAGTTTGTTGGTGGCATTAGAATGGCATTGAACTGGAACGGACATCTGTATTACTGCTGATCAGCTTGACAGCTGACGAGACCGCTGTTTCTTTCCTTATTCGGATTGCTGAACACTAAGATGCGGATGACCAATCAGCCCACAAAACAACCACTGTTCTTTTGTCCAGTCATAGGAAGGTGACTACTGATCCATGTGCTCAGAACGCACACACACACACACACACACACACACACACACACACACACACACACACACACATACACACACACACACACACACACACATCTGTTCCCTGTACTTCAATCTTACCAAGAAACACTGAATTCTAACAAGAGTGCCCCGCTTGAAGAGTACCCCTTCAAACTTGGAAAACTGGCACCTCAGGGGATTGTAAAATAACACTTGATCTTGCATGTTCAGTTAGCAGAGGTGATTATAATAAACAAGTCTGAAACCTGTAGAAGGAAGCACATATATAATAGTTTCAGTTCTTTGTGGTTTTATTCAGTTTTGACTTTGGAAGAGTCACAGCACACTAACCAACAGTACACCTGAATCACACAAAATATTGAAAATGACATTCATTCAAAAACCTGAACATACTGTATTTATAATACATTTAGAGCTAAGTTTAAAGCAAGACACCAACTTAATAAGCTGTAAATTTAGCTGGATCGCTAGTTCTACCTTGGATCCCTGTACTGCTTTTGTCTAAACAGAGAGTTTTGAATTATGGATGTATGAATTACGAGCTAAATTTACTGCCTGGTAAGTTAATGTCTTGAATTAAAGGGTAACTTCACCAAAACTTAGGGTTTAAAATGTTTTTATTCCCTATGTTTCTGTGCCTTGCAGCTATGTGTAGTGAATAGTGGAGTACAAGTTTCACCCTATGAAGTTTTTAAGCCATTTATTTCCTTATTATTTAAATTGTAATCAATTGCATTTTGTTGATGTCTGCCTCCAGTTCCCATAATGCATTGTGAACCTGGTCACACCCCTTCTGTCTGTTAGCATGAGATTAGCACACTGGTAAAATAGATACAAATGCAAATCACCCACAGTAAACCAGAGGGCTGCTTAGTGCAAAATGTAAACTATATCTAAAGCTTAGACAAATGTTTATGGGTTTAAGTGATAACAGGCGATAAAATCTGCTCCCAGGCCTCAGAGAGTAGGACAGGTGCAGCAAAGCATTCTGGGTATGATTGTTAGACTGTCAGGTTAGGAAATGGCCAATACACATTACCTAACAGGATATAAAAGGATTTCAAATCAGCTGGTGTTGCTAGGTATTGAAACAAATGAAGAGTTTTCCATATGGATGTCAACTGTAGTTGGCTGAAGGAACAGCACATGAAAGTTTTCATTTATGTAGAAGTTACCCTTCAAATTTGGATCCTAGACACCATTTACAGTTTATTAAAACAGCTTATTTTGTCATTCCTGTGTCACTTTGTGAGTTTCTCCAAGAATAACAGCTACAACATTTGTGCTGCAAAGGACATATTGATTCACACATTTCTAACCATGATGAAGGATCTGGAATTCTGTGACAGCAGGAACCGGACCTTAGAACTGCACTGTCATAAACTCAATACACAGGAAGCTTTTGTCTTACGATTATCTTTGACAGTGTAATTCTAAAGGGCAGTTCCAGATCTTCAGAAATTCCAGCTCAGTCATTCTTTAGAAGTGTAATATTACAGATATAATGTACAGTAAGTTTTAATGTTTTTTTTCCACTCATACTTTCATTTATAGCTCCTTGTCAAGCTCACATGTTCATATTAATAATACCCCACCACAATCTTTATGTATATATATATATTTTTTTTTTTTTTACAAAAAAATGAAGTGCAGTGCAACATAAGGAAGAAATGCTAAATTAATGATATGTGTGGGGAATTGCACAGGCCAAGCACACAATGAGGGAAAACAGGATAAATTCACAGTAGGATTCCACCTCAGGAAGAATAAGGCTACATTTAGGGAATCAGGATGACAGTAAGGCAAGGCTTTGTTTCTCCAGTGATTTCCTACGTGCTGTTCAGATTTTATTCTGAACAGTGTGCTCTGTCTACGGGAGATGTGCTAGCACAAGGGGGCATTCGAGAGAAGCAGCGCTAAATGAAAGCTACAAGCCACCAAACACAGGCTTTTTGTTGCTGGTAATTCCCTGCGAAACATTTGTTCAGCATTTTTGTTTGGTGAGCGGTGTACCTCATTACATTATAATAAATATCCAGACATGATGTATGAAGTATGAAATCCAAAATTAAATAAAATTCCTCACAATCATATATGTCATTTGGATGGATATAAAAGTCTGCTTTATGGTAGGGGTTCATATAATTTTGTAATGTCTTCCATAATATTTGTAACAGTCTACATAATAATTTGGCAAAAATTCATTTTCAGTTTATCACAGAGATCAATGTTAAAAGGGAAGGCTGTATCTTCTAAAGGGAGATGAATGAGTTTGGTAGAGCTTACTGACACACCTCTACAGAGAGCTCTGTTTCAGCTAGCTGTACAGTTCTGACCCCTATACATTACACAACATACAGCTGCAGATATGTGAAATAGTCACAAAAAATAATACAAGTGTACAGCTTTTCTGAAATGTAAATTATATTTTTACAGCGCTAATTTGATTCATCAGCCATGATTTCATTTTAATATGTAGCTACTTGTTCAACCATGGTACACAGAGTACCAAAATACAAAACAAAGAAAAAAAGAGAACTAAAATATTAATACTATAGAATAATTTAATTTTCCTCACAACAATCTCACTGGCACATAACTTCTCCAAAGATCCTTACTGGACTCATCATTGGAAAAAAGAGGAAAAAAGTTGGAAAGCCACTGACAAAGCCGGGGTACCCTCTGTACCCTACGAAAAGTGCCTTGAAAAGGAAACGATAAAATTTGTGAAGCTATAGAACAGCTAATAGCCTTCTAAAGCACCTCACAAGTCAGAGAGCAGACTGACATTAGCATCCTTCACTGATGCATGTGGAAGCGTGGATATTTGCTGAGTAGAGTTTACAGAAGGTCCAATTCTTATTTTGCAAGGGGACAGGGGCTTTAGTGGTATTACTGAGGGTAATGGGGAGCTCATCACACTTCAGAAACTCCAATTTGCCTGAATCTGACCTACAAGGAACCCTTGCCTGGTGCTACAGACTGAAAAGATTATAGAAAAGATGAAAGAAATTCCCCAGTTCTCCCGTTCCTTGTCCCCAGATCCTGGGTTTGCACTCTACTGAGGTGCCTAGGAACAGGGGTCAAGTTGGGGGTGGGGTGGGGGTGTGGGGGGATTCTCAACAGCCAACTTCCTCTTTGCATGCTGGCGTCCAGCTAGATTGCAGCCCTCTACTTTTCATCCTTTGACACGCCCTTCTTCACAAACCTCAGAATATGCTCTGTCGCCGGTTCTTTCCACGAGCTGCAAAAAACAAAAAAACCTCTCAGTGTTTACTTATATAATGTAACTTTCCTTTTTTCATGTCATTTTTATATCATATCTAGGGATGTAAAGTATCTTCTGTAGATTGTGATTGACTAAAGGCATTGGTAACTTCTGATAGGCCACTGAAATATGTGAACTAGCCTGTGGTTGGCTAGTGGAGGAATGGGGCCAGTGTAGGGCTTACCTGCATGCTGAAACACTGAACTCCGACAGCCAGGATCCTTCTGTAACTGGACCTCCGGGAGGGAAAACACAGAAGAGTCTAGGGAGATGGAGAGAGGAATAGAGAGAGAGAGATGGGCAGATGAAAAGGTGAGAGGGACAGAGAGCCAAAAGGAGAGGGGAAAAAGTGAGTGATGAGAGAAGTGGAGGGATAGTGATTGAGATGGGAGGGAAGGAGAGAGACATGGAGAGACAAAGAGAGAAATGGAGTGATATCAATAAATAAATGATTCCTACATTTGGGCTTAAAGAACATGATCTCATGGTCTATAGAGACAACTGGAATGTCATCACATAAGCAGTTTTCAAAAATCTGTGCAGCAATCTATGATTTAAACAATACAGCATGGACTGGAATCATTGATTTTTTTTTCTGATGGAAGATTAGGCATCATCCTTATAAAATTATACAATGATGCAAATTAATGCAGGTAGGTGTAGGGTCGCTAACATTAGCTAGCTGACATGCTGTCCAGATAAATTAATTAAGGTTTATTTTCAACTGGATGACTCAATCCTACACAACAGCATGTGGGAGTGTGTGACTTACTGTGTAAATGCCATAGAGATGGCCTGACATTTCTCTAATAATGAGAAATCATGCAGAAGACAGCTGAGCAGCTAGCAGATTGATCAATCTAGACATCAATACAGGATGTTAATAAACATGAAGAACTCTGCAGAGAAGCTTCATGTTTTAATGATGATGATGTTCAGCCTCTGGGTTCATGAGCTTTGGCTGGAATGGAAAACCCAAAACGTGGAATGTGTTATGAGCATCGGTTTAGTACCACGTGGAAGTCATGCTTTGATCTGGATTTTTTTTTTTACTTGACTGCATTGTGTCATTTCTCCCATACCAATTTGGTCGGAGATGGGGCAATAATTATTGCCCCCCATTATGTGGAAATGGAGACATCTGTGGTGCAAAGATCTCTCCAGAAATGGCATTCACCGTGTCAAAGTTCAAGAATGGGAGAGCACTATCGTTGCTCTCAGGTTTTCCTGGGCTGAATGAGTACATTGTTTCACGCCTGAATAAAGGCAGTCATTCAGATCGCCTGTCTATAATGACCTGCCATGGTTTTATGCTGGCATGTAATTTCCTGTTGTCCTCCATTCCGAATGATATATGTGGGAATGCATTTGATATTTGAAATTCCTCAGTTTTTCATAGCGATATAAGCGAATCTGGGTTTCAGAACCAAGTCAAAGTAATACAAGTAACATTTGATCAAGAGCCTTGCAACCATAAAAAGTATCTGATTTCAGCATTGAAAAGGAGGATTTATGAAAGCAAACTGAGATACTGAACTCTGAGGGAAGACATAGGGCTAAATCAGCAGTGTACACTGAAGCTAAACTAAAACTTAAATAAACTGAACTAAAAATCATACCAAATGGAAAAGCAGGCCCGTAACTGATTCACTGTAAAACAGCAGGTGGAGGAATACATGTTAAAAGGGCATGAGGCTGGTGTTACTGCTGCTAAGAGCACTAACCTGGGTCATAAACTGTTCTGCTGGGGGGGGGGTTACTGTCAGGTAATCTGTGTATTCAGGTGAGGGTGAGGTATTGGGTCTCACTGTCAGGTAAGGTGTGGAGAATGAGCTGCAATGCAGTTGAGGGTGAGGTGTTGGTCTTACTGTCAGGTAGGCTGTTTATGCGCTCTCCCAGACTGCTGAAATAGGGCTGTCTAAGTGAAGCTTCCGCAGAGATCCGTGATCTGGGCTCGTACTGCAGGGAGGGGCAAGAAGCAGAAAGAGAAAGCCGTCATTTCACCTGTCCAGATTCAATACTGTGTGTGTGTGTGTATGTGTGTGTGTGTATGCGTGTGTGTGTGCATGGCTGTGTGTGTATGTGTGTGTGCATGCGTGTCTACATGCCTGGTGAGAGATTAGTGTTGCCTCCTTAGTAGCCGCCAGAAGGAGATGAGCACAGGTGTGTAAGGGGAGAGCTGGAGAGCAGTCAGCAGCAGTCAGTCACACATTCAATATTAATCTGCTTTGTGTCGACTGGGCTGTCGAGTGACCAGGCGGAGAGTGGAATACGAAGAGCCTGATTAAGGGAGAACCCTCTTATGGGCCGTCTGATCTGCTTCATTACAGAGTCTGTCATCCGAGGCCTACGGCCTGAATCCCCCACTCAGAGGCACTTCCAGGCTCTCCAGCAACCTGACAGATCACCACTGAGCCTCGCTGCTGTGCCATGTTTACTCAGCCTGGCCAAAAACGCGTCAGAGGACGTAATTATCACACATTCTTCCCTTTTCTCCCCATCATTACCGCATTTCAACTGCAGTTTGGCTGCCAAAAGGAATTGTGATTGCGCACAGTACAGTATTGATGTTTTCTCTGCATTTTACTTAACCACTGAGCCTGCAGTGCTTTAAAGCAAAACAACAACAAAAAAAAAGTTTAGCTTATTTCACTTATTAAAGTGTTTCACATTTGTCGGATCAGCGGCCTCAGGAACACTTTGATTTGAGGTGGGATTTCAGCCCGAGTTGCCTTGCAGATGAAGGCGGGTGGGGGCGGGAGGGGGTGGAAGGGGGTACTAAAAGGCCCATGGCCTTGTCTCTTGGTCATTAAGTAAATTGGAACGGGTGCTGTGGGTAGGGGGTGTGTGGGGGGGGGTAGGTGCGGAGGGGTGTGGAGCACAGGGAGAGAAGGCGTTCTCATTAAGCCATTTCTGCAGGCGGCAGACATTAGACTCCAAACAAAAAAAATACTGCGCCTGTCTCATTAAACTGCTTTACTGCCGTAGCTCTCTGTGTGAAAACAGAAAAATAAATAATGAAACAGCGAGATTTGCCTTGTGTGTTGGTCATTACTGCTCTCTCTCAGTTCTGTGAGGAGGAGTTCCGCTATATGAAACACACAGGTTATGTGTATGTAAGGACAGGTGTGCAGAAGGTGTAGCACCTATTGATGGGGTCACTCATATGAAACGATATAACTCACGATATAACAAATTTGACTGGACTCTTACCAGAAGCAAATCAGATAGAAGATCTATTCCCTCCGTGTCCAACCTAAACAGGAAAGAGAAACAAATTAGTGTGTCTCTTTTCTCACAATGTAATAGTAAATAAGCCCTGAAATGGAGCAATCCCGGCCAGGAGAAGCAGCATTGTCCTGTCACTGGCCTCGTTAATGCTCCAGAAACAACACCAACACAAATATTCAATCTACCACTTTCCAATGATGGAGTTTCCACTGGAGGCCATTGTCTCAGGCAGTGTTGATGCAGGTTCACATCTAAGACAGTAGCTGCTCTTGTTGTGATGCTCCATCACAAATAGTCTGTAACATTGGGGGTGGGTGGGGGGGGGGGGGCAGGTTGTCTGGTGGTTCGGATCATTCACAATATCAGGGAAACCACACCCCTTCCGTATTTGTGCTAATTTACTACAATTAATTTCCATACTGATTTATGGCAGAAAGCAGTTGTTTTTTAATACTATCGTTGCCAGGAATACAGCTGCTGCTTCCCAGGTTGGCCACCAGATGGGCACGCAATTTCCTTTTGTTCTCTGTCTCATTTAGTTCATGTGTTTCTCCTGCGCTGATTACTTAGTGTCGGCACCTGTGTTTACTGCTGTTTAAGTTCTGGTTTTTTGTTCCTGTCTTTGATCGTGTGTGCGTGCGTGTGCACTCCTACCCAAGCCTATTTGTAATTTGCGAGTCTCCAGTAAAGGTTACTTTTGAACCAAGCCTCCTGTGTCTCAAGTCCTGTCTGCATTTGGGTTCACTCTGTTTTTTGTCACAGTCATTACTTGCTGTAGCTGTTTCAAAGCACTTTGGGGGGAACTCTGCAATCGTTTAAAGTTGGAGCAACCCCAACTGTGTGGAAAACAAAACAATGTTAAATGAGATTTTCTCTGTCATCTCCCTGGAAAAGGGGACACAATAGCAGGTATTTGAGCTGCTCTGGAAAACTACCCAACTCTGCCAGCCAAAATGTCAATGCATTCAGGGTTTTCTTAACTGTAAAATAATGAAGTAACAATCTTATAGAGAAGGTCCTGATTCCCCCTCTGTCCCTGTGGTTTGTGCAGTGGTGGTGGTACCTGGGTACATGGTTTAGGAGCGGCTGGGGTCTATACTGAGGGAAGCTGTAGGACTGCATCTCCAGGTTGGCTGTGATCCCAGGCCAGGTCTCCTCAGTCGGGGTACCTGGAACACAGGTGAGGAAAAAAGAAAAATTCTCTTGCTTTTCCATCCTCTTTAAGGCAGCAATGTGGGATTTTTTAAGGGAGAATAAAACCCAGGGCAAGGGTTTGGTTGTGCATACTGAGTATTTTTTAATCAACCATGTAAGAGTCAAGGGTAATTGGTCTTTGTACACACAGAGCATTCAAACCAGCACTTTGTACACATGCATGAATGCATGCAGTCAAGTGAATTAATAGGAGACTGTACAGTAAATGTGTGCTCTTAAGTGAAGATTACAGCTATTCATAGTTTTGCATATGACACCAGCCACAGCAAATCCCTGGCTATGAATACATTGTGTTTTTTGGATTACTGTCATGCCATATGTCACTGTCAGATCTTTACTTCAAAAGACGCAGGGGGGAAGACAATCGGTAATATTCATGTGAGTTGCTGGGGTTGTGTGTTTGAGCAAGAAGAAGCTCTCTGGGAAATACAGCCATCCGGTGACCCCCCCACCAGAGTCTGTTTGATTCAATCAATGATCTCCAGACAGTTGGTGGCTTTGGCTGGCCAAAGGAGCAGACACCACCTATTTAGATTTCTCCTGTCCTTGTTGCGTAAATCGAAGGGGTGAATCCTCTCTGCTGAACCGTGAGGGTGGGGGTGGTGGCAGGGGCTGGCATGGAAAGGACAGCGAGGTTTGGAAAGACAGGGGTGAGGGGAGAGACCCCTGGCACACTGCTGTTTTGATAAAGGACATTGATTAACGTCCACTGGGCCAGTGTCACTTCCTCTCCGGAGAGTGCCGGTGACACAGAGGTGACTTATTGTTGAGTAAATTGTCCACTAGCGTCTTTTTCACCTCCGTGAAACCCGTCCTGGCCTCGTTAAATTTAAACCGGCTCTTTGGTGGGGATGGTGGACATGGGTGTTACTCTGCGTGTGCTGACACATGGCCCTCCATTGCAACACAGGGGAAATGAAGAAAGGTTTTGCGTTTGTGTAACTTCCGACAACTTCTTAAAGATGATGATCGGATCCGATGTTCTCAGTTATTGTTCATTATTGCTGCATTGTTTAACAGAGACAACCATTGTATCAGGAAACATTACACGGAATAGTCACTAACATTTCAATTTGAACAATTTTTAGACTGTATCCATAGTGCATTGGAAATACTACTATTCACTTTTTATATTAATATTAGTATTAATAATATCATTTCTATTTTATCATAATATAAATAATAGTAGTACTATTTTATACCTATATATGTTAGTATGTTTATTTGCTTTGTAGCTGCACTTATCCTATGCTATTTTCTGTCAGCGGCTGACATATTTTACGTCTTATGTTATTTTACCCATTTTAAACAGGTGAATATTTACTGAGCTGCTTGAGAATAAGAAAACCACTAGGTGGTTCAACAGCAGTCGTCCCCCAGGGATTTAAGCATGCAACCTTCCAGTGAGAGGGCCATTTACTTGAATATTAAATCTATAACACTGCCAACCTGTTGAATCTAAAGTAGTTTAGATTTAAATTGTTTATTATTGAGTTGAAAGTATGTTTCATTTGTTGAACATATTCAATGAAGCTCAAATAATAAATCTGAGAGATGGGAAATTAATGCTTTTCATCTGAAGAGATGTCAGATAGCAAAAGATAAGGACCTACACAATTATAATTTGCTTTAGAGTTTGCTAATGATGTGATTATATGCTTGGAGGTTTAATTATACAATTGTTGCTATTATAGAAATACAGTTAGAATGAATTTATTTTAAGATGCACATTATATGGGGGGGGGGGGGGGCATTCATGAATTGCTTAGATTTTCCTTATACTTTCTAATTATCAATGGCCATTTATATATTTTTATATTTCTGTATTTCTTTTATCCTCTGCTGTCACCATTGAAACATCTTGTTGCTTGGCTTTGTCTTTTTTCTGCTTTGTTGCATAGAGATTTCCAGGTTACTTAGTTTGAATCTATTCAGTACTCATGGAAAAAAACCAAAGTCACTGGAGTTATCTGAACCTCTTAGGGACACACAATGTGATCATCACAGCTGTCATAAGTGAACTGTTTCACAGCTGGTTTAGTCTGTTGGTTTAGTCTGTTCTTGATCCCATACAGGGCAGTGTGACTGAATGTCCGAATCCCAGTGCTGGTGGCTCACCTAGTGAGCCGATCTTACCCATGAGCCGAAAAATGAGGTGCAGCTCCTCTTTGACTGTGGACCCTGGGAACATGGGTCGTCCTGTCACCATTTCGTAGAATATGCAGCCAACTCCCCTAAAACCCGGGCCAGAAACACGAACCATATCAGAACTAGCAATGAAGCTTCAAGGGAGACCACAGAGAGTGTGTTGAAGGAGGCCTTATCACGTCAGGATCCAGCTGAATGCCTTTTCTGAACTACAGCAACATAAATTGCACTTCCACTTTTTAAGGAAGATAAATGGTGATGACGACATGAAATACTGAATCAGATAGATAAAATAAATATGAATTTGGAGCTCTTAGTCAAAATATGTTTTGGTAGCCTTTGGTATTGACTGAGGTCTTTACGTCTTCAATCCACAAGAAACAGCCAGGGCTGTTAAAGTGGAACTTTAGTGAATGAAGATTTCCATAAACTTTCACTGAATTTACTATGAATTTCTGAGTATCATTAAAAATAATGGATAAACATATTACTTCCATTTAGAGCAATTTTTATCTTCTATTAAAACTGCATTCTGCACATCAGGACTGGAGCCACATGAGAGCGGCAGTTCCTGAGTTTAAAAGACTCCAGCTGGGTCGAGCTCCTGACGGACAGGATGATGGCTTTTTATTTTACCACACAAGTTGTTCCATAATGCATAACCGACAGACAAACTGCACAAACACACGCACACCAACAGATCCGGACGCTCTGTCAACGATTGACCAGGAGGAAGCCATCACGGTGCATTCCAGAAACGGAACTCCATTCATTTCAGAACGTTTTATTACAGAGGTGTTCAATCCGTTCCAAAAAAAAAAAAGTCAATAAAAAACTCAGTGGGTTTATGTTTGCTGGAAAATCACAGTCTGCCTCCTCTGCAAAGGAAACTGTAAGACTTCAACCATGAGAATGTAGGTCAGGACTGGGGATGCTGAGTCGAAATCTATCTTCTACAAACACGCTAATGTCAAAATCTTTTACTAACTGCATCAAATCTGCATCAGTCCCTCAGTCCTTGTTACACTGTTTTATAGCTCTTTTTGGATTCTTTTAAGGACTATATCGATAAAGACAATGATATGAAAACGAAATGAAAACTAAATGTAGTTGATTTACATATAATGAAAAGAGCATTCATCAGTTAAGCTCTTTAAAAGAAAGTGGTTTAAGTCCAGAGTTCCCATCTGTGCAGTAGTTGGGGTAGTGGTGGGCAGGGGTGTATTGTGGCACTCTGTGGTCCCCCAGTGGTAGGATGAACTCCCCGCTGGGGTCAGGACAGCAGAATCACTGGCCATCTTCCAGCGCAGCCTGAAGACCCAGCACTTCACCACACCTTTCCTAACATCTGCTACTTGTATTACTTGCTGTTTATTTTACATGTAGTATCGCAATGTGTTTTGGATTCTGTAATCTAGTGACTTTTTTGTATGGTAGTGTGTGCACTTGGCTTCCCTTAGTTTCTAGGCAGTCTAGTCAGGTTGCACCAGTTAACATGTGTTAGGGCTTAGATAGTCTTGCGCTCACGCTTACTGAACTGGGAGTGTTGTTAGCCTGGTCTGACACTGTTGCTCATTCAGCTTGAATGGATACGCTTCTGTTCTTTTGTACCGGAAGTTGCTCTAGATAAGAGCGTCTGCTGAATGAATGTAATGTAATGCCACAGTCGTCTGATGGAGCTCACCACATGTCGATGGGGGTGGAGTACTCTGTGGAGCCTAGGAGGACTTCCGGAGGCCGATACCAGAGCGTCACCACCTCATTAGAGTACGTCTTTGTGGGAACAGACTTGGCCCTGGCTAGGCCTGAGTGGAGGCAGAGAGGAAATGAATCACACCGGTTATTCAGTCAAGGGTCGAATTCATAAAGTTGTGAATTATTTAAGGTTCTAAGCTCTTGTCATTTGATAGCCTTGCATACTGTTCAAGGTGTTTGATTCAGCCACCCTTAGAGACGTCTGGTGACAGCCAAGGCTTTAGCCAAGATAAACATGCACAGCCTGCCAGTAATTGCAGAGAAAGGCATTGCTTGTTAGGTAATGAAAAACACATACTGCATGCTGATTGGGCGAGTGAATCACTTGCTGGTTTTGATTGCTCAACCTCTGTGCATACATTATCACATGTTAAAGCACAGTTGTACCAGGTGTGTTTTTTGACACATGAGGCATACACTGTATTTCAAGTCTAAGGTTGTGATCTGTTGTGTTCATTTGTTGATGTTACGGATTTGATTCGAAAAGTAAAACTCAACCAAATTAACATTTCCTTCATGCAGAATGGTATGGCATGAGTCATAGCTGTGGAAAAACATTTAGAAAAATCAGTGAACCATGTAGGTAAGGAAGAACACAGTGGAGGAGAGGCACCAGCATTGATCTTCCTGTGCAGGGTGATCTACACAACCTGCCCTTGCCGACGGCCTCACCGAAGTCAGCCAGTTTGAGCTCGCCCTTGTCGTTGATGAGCAGGTTCTGGGGCTTCAGGTCTCTGTGGAGGATCTTCCTCTTGTGGCAGTAGGAGAGGCCTCGCAGCAGCTGGAACATGAAGATCTACAGAGGGACAGACAGAGGGGAGAGCATCAGAGACTTCAGCACCTCATTGGCTACTCACCCTCTGAGACATAAACTATGCCGATGCCGATTGTTCTATTTGCAGCGATGATGTAAGGAGCACTGAGCCAGGACTAATTGGCTTACCCTGAGGTTGCCATTTTTAAATAATATATTTCACTCATTTTGGAACCAGCCAGGGGCTAAAACCCATTTTTAGTATGTGTCTGTTTGGTCATCAGCATGACTTTATTTCTCTAAACAGACCAATCAGCATGAGATCCTTTTAATGGGTTTTTGCCAATAGCCTTCACTGGGTTACATCATCCAACTTCCAGGGAAGAGAGACATGATTTGAACATAAAATTATCCACAGAAAGCCTTTGTTGGAAGAAATGAAAAGGACATTTAAAGGCATGAATCAAAGAGTGAGGGGGTAGGAAATATATGGATATCTACGGACTGAGATTGATGGATTTGTGAAACCTGTTAGAATATCCTGTTATTTTAAACCTGTTTTTTTTTAAAAAAAAGAAGCTCTCCTTCATCTCTCAAACTACTTGCAGTACTATGTAGGGAAACATATTTCAAAATGTACAAAAAAATACATTTGCAAAAATATATTGCGATAAGTGGGGAAAATTATGTGCAATTTTCAGTGCCTGTTTTACACACAGTAGTTGAAAGTCTTTCCAAAGTGTTTATTTCTGTTGCTCAAGATAGCTCTGCCTGCTCAGCCATTGCCACCTGTGAGTCGGGGTGATAATGTCTCTGTGAGGAAAATTCCTTTTGTGCTCTCTGTGGAAATATGTTTGTAACCATAGAGACCATCATTTTAATCTCTGACAAAAAAAAAAAGAAAAAAAAAAGAAAAGAAATCGGTGACAGGCAGAATCTGTGCGGTCGAGTCTGGGGAGCGGCGCGTACTGCATTGTTCCGGCGAAATTGAACTCCCTCCCTCCTCTAGTCCCGCATGCTCTCCAATTAATTACAGATACTTGCCAATAATTCTTCAAAGAAGTTTATCAGATGACTCAAAGTAACTTCACCGAGAGTTTTGGTGCTGCCCGGAAGGCTTTGGTTTTCTAAGTCTGGAGATCTCAGAGTGCGACACACTTCAGATCCTGCGGGACTAAGATAAAACGAATTCATGATAAATGCGGCCATTTTTATGCACTCAGCTTGTTGCGTCAAGGATTGCTGCATCAAGACTGCGGTTACATATACCTGCTGCCAGTGAAGGTGGTGACCACAGTGCAGTGGGATCGTATATAATGCTCTAATGCATATGTAAGGTCCTGTGAAAGTGGTTAAACATGGCAGAACACAAAGAAGCGAAGGCCTCAGCATTGACCTTCCTGTACAGTATAATCTGGGATCATGTGCCATGCTCCTGATCTCGTGTTTTAACTGAACAATGGAACTGCAGTCAGGGATGCGGCTGTAAATGTGGTACTGCCTCTGCTGCTGTTTTACTCATATCTAAACGTGTGGGTTTCACTGGCCACAATGGATTCAAACATACATCATCTAACAACCACCATCTAAAAACTAACGTATGCAGATGAAGTCACTTTTGTACCACAGAGGTACTGTGTTACTGCAGGGATGCTGACTCACTCTGTAGGCTATAAGCAGGGGAGTTTATGATTCTGGAACACAATGAACAGGGATGCTGAAAGAATATGGACTATGAGCAGGGAAGCTGGATAATTCTACAGACCATAAGAAGGGATGTGGGATGATCCTGTAGACAATAAGCAGGGAAGCTGAATAATTCTGTAGACTATGATAAGCAGTGCTCACCTTGACATTGTGGACGCTCATGAGGTTTCCACAGTTGTCCAGGTACTGTTTCAGATCACTGTCCTGTGTGGAATAACACACACACATATTCCTGTGTTCAGGTGAGGGGTGAGGCATTTTGGTGCTGTCACTAACAATTCCGTAGCAGGTATCAGAGTGGCGACACAGAAGAGGCGGTACATTTCAGACCTTTGCAGGTAGGTAATAGATCTCATATTTGGTGGCCTGCAGGCGGGATTACCACCACGCCAAAGCCAAGCTCTTACCAGGTACTCAAAGACGAGCGTGAGGGAGCGTTCCGTGTGGATGATGTCATGCAGGATGACGATGTTGGCATGCTTGAGGTTCTTCAGCAGTGACACTGTGGAAACGAGAGGAGATACTCACAAACCACCACGCAGTAATAATCAGAGCACAACACACATATGCTCACACACAGATCCTGCAGTGATACGTAAGTTTTTGTATTATACTGAACTGCACAATATACCATTTCAGCTGCATCCAATGGACAATGCTGTTTTACTTCCATCTTACACTAGGTGGCAGCATTGCTGCACGAACCTCAGGGCATCGAGACTCAATCAGACAGAGCCCCTGTAACGATATTAATGTTTCTGTTACACCAGCCTCACATAAAGACGATGAAGTGTGTATACTTTCCACATGTCAACTCTCTTAACTTCTACGGGCGAGTACAGCATAAGAGGCCGAGGCTTCAGAGAGTTGAATCAGAGCCGAAACCTGAATGCCAGGCTGCATTTCGACACTGTGCCTCTTGAGGGGCGAGCCCAGCACGTCTAATGTTGGTCTGCCTTTGTTACCTTCTCGGATGGCTGTGCAGGGGGCCCCCTCCTCATGCTCCAGACGGATCTCTTTCAGAGCCACCAGGTTCTCTGTGAGTTTGCTGCGACCCTTGAAAACTGTCGCATAGGTTCCCTGTACAGGAGAGCAGGGACAGGGGCAGCCAGAGGGAGGGAGTCACAGACGTGGACCCAGATATATGCAGGGGTGCTGCAGGGTGTGTTTAAATAAACGGATAACATTTTTTAAAAGGCCTGTCAAAATCTGTCAGGTCTAATCTGTCAAAATCTTTCTGGAATAGTTATAAGAGAGAGGAAAAAAAATGGATTGATTGAGCATCAAAGAGGGGAAGCAGAAATGGATACATGCCTGGAGCAAATGCAATCTGTGTGTGTGTGTGTGTGTGTGTGTGAGAGAGAGAGAGTGTGTGTGCGTCTGTGTGTGCGTGTGAGAGAGAGTGTGTGTGCCTGTGTGTGTGTGTGTGTGTGTGTATGCGTGTGTGTGTGTGTGTGTGTGTGTGTGTGTTCATGTGCGTGTGTGTGTTTGCCATCTAATTCACATTATTATTCCTTTGAAATCCCGTTGCTGGGAGCTCTCGCTCACTCTCTCTCTCTGCCCCACTGTTCTGTTTGTGTCTCATGTTCCTCCTCCATCTGTCTACTCTGGTCTGTCAGACACACTGAGGAGCAGCGCTGTCAGGATTGCCAGACAGGTCCTCACGACTGAGTGACCAATCAGGCAGACCCGGGGGTGGAGCCTCCCTCTGCAGAGGACGGGGACTGTGACCCACGCAGTGCAGGTGCACGTGTTCACAGGTGTGCACGTGAAAGGGCCTGTCTGCATTGGTTAGGCTCTGCTTCGTCTGACATCTGAGTAATTAATTATAGCAATTATAACAATAAT
The DNA here is from genome assembly GCF_013368585.1 of Megalops cyprinoides. NCBI lineage: Eukaryota > Metazoa > Chordata > Actinopteri > Elopiformes > Megalopidae > Megalops > Megalops cyprinoides. The sequence continues at coordinate 10,792,602 of NC_050589.1, forward strand.
TAATTATAGCAATTTTCATGTTTCCCTTGTTTTTCATTTTTTATGTGACAGCCACAGAATATTGTACAAGGAAACAAACAAAACAATGCTTGGTTAAAGAGATTGTAGTTGGGTACAAAGCATGCTGTGGTTAAACTGAGTCTAATCTGCATAGTCTCCCAATCTATCTACTTCAAAAGACATAAGCATGTTTCTGTTACATAGTTCTGATACATATTAATACACATTTTATTGAATACCTGTCAATCAGTGTTAAATAATTTGACTTCCTCTCCAGAAATGCTGGAATATGGATTATAATATGACATTAACTTCATTAACAAGCATGTTCACAACTGGTGGAGGGCAAATTACCTCCACAATGCCTTAGGCTGCTGTATAATAAACGGCAAATAAAGCAAAAGGCTTTGAAACTGTAGATAACCCACAGGATCAGACCGGGACCGTCCTGTCAGACTGATCGGTCTGCTCATTTTGGCTGAGGAGCTCTACCCTGCGTAGGCGCGGAGCATGTGAATGAGGGGATTTCAGCGATCAACAGGCAAAAGACAGAGGCTCGAACCGAGTGGCTCACCTCCCCCAGCTTATCCAGCTTCACGTAGGTCTCCAGCTTCCCAAAGCCAATATCGGACTGCGGAGAGAAAAAAAACACCTGTTTCAGAGGCACAACGGCAGGGAAGAAAGCTGCACCACTCCCAGCGCAGGATCTCACGACTGTGTTTTCACCGGAAACCTCCTTCGGCGCGCTATTAAAAGCCGCCGTGTAAATGGAAAATTGCTCTAAAACAGACTTTCCAGTCGCTAACGAGCCTGCAATTACCTGCGATTGTCTCAATTCACAACTAGGTAATTAAAGTAATAGTTAGAGATTGAGAGTGATAATGAGATCTCATTGGAAGGAGAGGATGAATCCTCTCGGCCCACGCAGCGCTGTCTCGATTCGTGATAACACATTGTTAAATTGATCTGAGAGAGAAACCAGCCGACAAAAGCTTCAACACCACGTACTACTGTATGCTGAAACTCTTGCATCAGCAAAGTAAAACATCAGAAAAGTATTACTTTCAGAACCCAATTTTGTTAACGTGAGGAGTTTTGAAATTACAAAGCAGCCAATGTACCTGACTTGTTGGCTGCTTTAAAATGGAACAGTAATAATAATAATACATTTACAAAGTCATATTTAATAAACAAACAGCAATTAAATGCTATTTAAATGAAGTGCTAATTAGGTGCACTTCCTCGGGGCTTTGATTTTTCTCATTGGAAACCTTAGGTGTTATATGAGCAGCTGCACTAAGACTCTGCTGGTTTCAGCCGGAGGGCCCTCGGCCTTCTCCAGGCAGACAGGAGCAGGGTTTTGAGGAGCACTGACCAGGGACGCTCTTCGGGACATCCTGCTCAGGGGCTTGGAAGAAGGGGGAGCATCCAACTGCTGCTGCAGCCTCTCCAGGAACTCTACCGGGAGACGGATGTCCATGGGCAGCGACATGCGCCTGCTGATGTCCTAAACCAGGAAGTGACATCAGAGGAAGTGGCATCAGCTGTGTCCTTCATCAGAGACATATAGAGAGGAAGTGACCTCGTTAAGCAAGCTGTGTCCTTCATTAGAGACACATATAGAGGAAGTGACCTCATTAACCTGTGTCCTTCATTAGAAGCATATAGAGAGGAAGTGACCTCATTAAACTGTATCCTTCATTATAGTCAAATAGAGACAACACGTCCTTCATTAGAGATATGTGGAGAGGAAGTGATCTCATTAAACTGTGTTCGTTGGGTGGAAATGACATGAGGACACCTTGTCTGCGTCCTTCACCAGAGACACACATGGGAAGGTATGCCAGGGAGCTGTCTGTCTCCTTTTGTAGAGATGCATAGAAAGAAAGTGACACCAGGCATCTGTGTCCTCTGTCCTTCATCAAAGACACACATCACTTGAATCTTAAAACAACATCTTTTGAAAGGAAGCACATGGGGTTTATCAAATGCCAGTGTGTCATAGGACAAAAGGACAAGAGCTGTGAAACAAAGAGACAGGCTAAAGTCTGATCATCTCTGAGCGGTCGCCGTCAGTGCCGTGACAGCAACTGGACAAACACAGTTACGCTGTTTGCATGGGTGTAGGGGTGTGTGTGTGTGTGTGTGTGTGTGTGTGTGTGTGTATGTGTAGTGGTGGGGGGGGGATGGGCTGCAGGATTACAGTGTGACCCGCACTGACCTCAGTGGAGAAGTGTTGGTTTCCGCAGGGGTAGTGCAGCTGGCTGGGGGACCGGGCCCTGTCCTCTCCAGGCGTGGCACCATGATCCGTATGCAGAGCCCGCAGACTCAGGCTGCCTGCGGGAAACAGGACACACATCCGGTAACCATAGGCAACCTGAACAACACGCCCCCAGTGGTTCAGGAACACACGTCCGGGTAACCCTGGGCAACCTGCACAACACACTCCCATTGGCTCAGGACACACATCCGGGTAACCCTGAGCAACCTGCACAACACACTCCCATTGGGTCAGAGCCTCTCTTTGGTGGAGGAGAGTCTGTATGACACCTGCTAAGATGTTAACATGAGCCAGTCTTCAACTTTCCCATCCCCAATGCGAATAAAATTGACCATTACGTAGTCTTCAATTAACTTTGAGAGGTGCACATTAGAGAGTGCTGGATTAATTCAGATTTGGACAATGGCGAGCCTTGGATTGAGACTGGAGGGTGGAGAGTCAACTGTGTGAACTGACAGCACACTTAGGCATACAGACCAGAGGCCCCCACATGTATCTTCCAAATAGAACTGTACCAGAACTGTACGAGAGCCATACTAGGAATGTATCAGGACCACAGCAGACAATGGGGTTTTATGTTGCATTCTGTTAAGCTATGGTTCTTGTTTTTTCTGAGGACAGTCTTGATTTCCATTTGATTTGCACTCAGGAAGTGAATCTAGTCAATAAGCTTTAAAAATGCCTTTTCCACACCCTCATGAGTGTTAGCCTCAGCACCGTCAGATTACAAATACCTCCCTATCTTTACTGTTCACCGCTCAGTCATGGGGAATCTGATTTCTTGGTCGACACGGTCGACCCCATATGGAGCTGAGGGCCCTTTTCTGACTAACAGTCACATGGTAACAAGCCTAGCAGCTCCAGCCTGACCCCAGAGGCCCGCGTCACCGCCACACGCTTCGGTTGGTCAGTGTTTCACCCAAAGTGGGCCACTCACTCCTGCATAAACAGCACCGCGACTATCCAGACCTGCTCACTCTGCCATATCCAGCCCCAATTCTCTCTCTACCCACAGCCAGATTGCCTGTACAGGGGAATGCACTGCAATCACACAGTCTCAGCGCGTAAATATTCATCTCTGAACATGAGGCAGAGCGCTCCATCGAGGTGGCGGTAGGCGCAGCCTTCGTGACCTTCCTGACCTATCAGAGGGGCTGTCAGAGGGCGCCGTCTTGCCGGCGCTAGCTGCTGCGGAGCGGGAGGGATCGTAACGCTGGCGGAGGACTCTGACTGACAGACACCTGCTGGGACGCTGCACGATTCAGATCTGCGATCTGAGGAGAGAGTGACACCCAGACGACGGCGTGGAGAAGAAAAACATTTCTCCTTTTTTCTTGCTGTTGTTGTCGTCGTTGTCATTCTTTACCCACTATCTTGCTCTCTGATTTTGATTTCCCACAAGAATCATCCCCCCAAAACGCCTGCCGCTTTTCCAACAAATCTCATTCGCTGTAGCGCACTTCAGTGCAATTGAATTGCCAATCCAAATCCATCCCTGAATATTGATGGCTGATGCCTACCGAACAGCTCCTCCAGCGGGGTGATGTGATGGTGGGTATGCTCTGGTCGTGACCACAGGGTTGCCGGTTTGATTCCCCAGGAGCTTCTCCTGAATTGACCCGGTTAATACAGATCTGTATGAGAGGTTCCTAATATGAGCTGTATATGGGGTTGCTCTGGATGGAGGTGTCTGGCAAGGAAATAATCAGCAACTCTTCACGGCGCTGTCCTGCATGCTAAATTACTCAGATTAAAACAGACACCATAAATGAAACGCAGAGAACTTTCCAAATTGTTCATGTCAGGGAATGGCAGAACAATTTCGGGAGTGTCTGGCCCGGTAAACGATGTCCTGCTTTTTTGCCTCACACATTTTAGCCAGACCCCTGCCTTTCCCCCCATGCCTTAATTTCATCAGCCCTGCGGTGCCGGGCTCAGCAGTGAATGAGGGAAACGGACGAGGCTAGTGAAGGACTCAAATAAAATGAGTCTGCTGTGGAATTTTTCACTCTTAGCGAAATGAGATCGGCACAGAGTTACCGCCGTGCGCCGGATCCTGACGCGGACCAGGTAGCTGCGTACGAGAGCAGCCAGCCCCCCCCACCCGCAGGGTTTCATTTTCGGTCCTTAATCAAACCCTCTTTGACTGAAGGGTCGAGCCGACTTAGTCAGCTATCTGCCCACACACGCGCGCGAGCGTGTCTCAAACCCGGTGAGGGCGGCTGGCTTCTGGCCCCCGTTTCATTTATATTCCGAGGTAGGAGAGTGAGAGCGAGAGCCCTCTTCCCTTTTCGGCGCGCTGCAAAGGCACGGGGGAGGGAGAGGGCCGGCGGTGCATTCATTCGGAGACGTGCGCGCGGGGCCCTAAATGGGTTTATAATTTAAATATCACAGCTGCGGTGGACACATTGATTTCCCTGCTGGTAATTAGGGTCACGGCACTCCACTTACTTTCTTCAGCCTTAATTGTCTTCCGTCAAACACCCAGCTGAGAGGGAAGCTTTTTCCCCACGTCCCCCCGCTGTCTCTCTCTCAGACAGAGAGCCTCGGAGTTCTGCTCCGCTACCTGTCAGGCGGCTCGCCTGAAAGGACAATCCAATAATTGGGCCGGCCGAGGTCAATTTTTCTTTATCTGTGTGCTGCCTGGACCTGGAAATATCCAGGGGAGGGAAGCCACTGCTTACAAAAAAAGAGAGGCTGAAGGTTTGTTTGTGTGGATGGTAGCTGGATGGCTTGCTATTAACTGAAATGTGTGCTTAAAAATACCCCCCATCACAAACACACACACACACACACACACACACACACACACACACACACACACACACACGCACACACACACACACACACACACACACAAAAGAGGGTCGGCACCCATGGAGACTCATCCGCTGGTGATATTACAGCTTTGTGTGACACCGGTACTTTTGAGGGAGCAGGGAAAGTGTTGCTCACCAGATATCGAGAAAAAAGGTTGGGGGGGGGGGGGGGGGGGGCACAGAGCACATCTCAGCTTATTATACATCTGCTCAACTGACCTCCGCACCCACAGCGGTGTACGTTGCCTGCACTTCATCCGTTTATTCAGCTGGTTAATAACTGAGCCAATTCAGGTTGAGTGCCTTGCTCAAGAGTCCGGCAGCTGTGCCCCACGACTGAGATTGAATCCCGCAACCACTGGAGTGCAGGCTTGACTCCTTAACCACTGTATTCTGCTGCCTGGACTGCTCAGCCGGAGAGAGGAAGGGGGAAACAGGAACATGGTCTTCCAGAAGCCTCCAGCCAACTCCCAGAATGCTCCAGGGGTGTACAATGTGACATGCCCAGCCGTGGTTCACCTCACATAAAGCAACAGATGTACCTTCATCTCAGTGTGCTATTTTTAGCCACACCGGGGTGGGGGGGGGGGGATGGAGGGTCTGTACCTGCGTGTGTCTGTGTGTGTCGGGGGGGGCGCTGTGTTCAATGCTCCACAGGAGAGACACGCTCCCTTTAATCTCCTGTATGTGGGCGAGGGGGCGTCTGGCATCTAACACAGCAAACGTCATCCTGTTGTCTGACTTCTCATTCCCCCTCCTCTATTAAGAGCTCTGTTTTCAGATAAACCCCTGCCTGATCCGCGCTGGAGGGATGCCCGCGCTTCCCTCAGGAGATTTGCTGCATCCACACGCTGGTTTGGGGTGTCATTGATTGATGTTCTCGCAGTCAGGGGAAGCCAGCAACCCATGCAGCTCGGCTCAGCTCAGACAGGAGATCTCTCTCTTCCCCTTCTCCTGTCAGCCCGGGAAAGCCTCACTGGACTGCATCACTACATTGATGAATCGCTGAATCTCATCAGCGTGATTGACAGCTCCTGACTTTTATATTCAAGACCAACCTGAATTTTAGTATTAGAAAGATCTCTTAAAACTGCACTGGGAGTTAACAGGATCTGAACTGAACTCCAGGGGATATATTTTTAAATGTATTCCCCACCTGAGTTTGAATGATCTTAGACTGTTATCATTAACTGTCATACCAAATTGTGGGCCTTGTTATATTGTGAGATGAAAACTAGAGGAACACACACCAGGAAAAGAGGTAATGCAAAATATCTGATTATCACAGACTTTCATAAGGTCCCTGTAGTCTGCAGACCACAGCCTTGCATTTTCTGCTCAGTCTCAGCCACACAGCCAAAATGACAGGAGAATGAGATTCCTAGAACATCATAATGGGCTGGGCTACCATGAGCAGTCAATCACTGACTTTTATGATCCATTCACAACTGCTGTGACTTTTCTGTTCACAGCAAAAATGCTTAATGAGTGTTGGATTAAAATAAGTGCATAATCAAAGTATATGGAAAACCTGATAAGCCTTGAATCTGCAAGCATTTCTCAAAGTTTGCAAGCTAAATGTCCCTGAGGTAACCGAATTTGACCGAATGTAGCCAAAAGAATTTTGTCAAATCACGGGAAAGGTGGCTTACATTAAAATGTAAGACAATTGGATGTCGAGCTTAAGCTTAGTGTTTTTTTTTTTTTTTTGCTTCTCTCCCCCGTTCACGCACCCCTCTTTTGGAGTTGCCAGTTGGACATCATCGTCTGTCACCGGACTGTTACCACTGGACTCTTGAAGTGTAGTGAATGCAATCAGAGTTGCGCAATCACACTGCAAGAAGCTCAGCACATTACAGTGGGCTACACAGCCATTGGAGGATGGGTGTGGATTTACTGAAATCATCTGAGCAACCTACAGGCTCGTGGAGAGTCAGAGTGTCTGAAAGTGGTGAGATTAGCACCGTTTGCTGACATATCCACCCCAATCCTTCATGGAACGAAACAATTTTTTCTGCCACTGTGGGCTCCTGGTCATGGTTGGCTGATGACACGCCTGGGCTCGAACCTGGGGTTGTAGTGCTCAGCTTGTGCTCAAAGCGATCGCCTTAAACGCCAGGCTTCTCAGGAGACCTGCTTAGCGGTCTGAGGGAAAGGAGGACAAGCTCTGTAGCTCTGTGGGTTGCCTTCAGATCCCCCTCCCAGACGGCCAGGGATGCCTCAGGTCCCCGTTTCTATGGCAGTCCACAGCTCCGATCACAGGAGATGGGCCTCCCCCACAGATGTCTGTAGCCGAGCGTATTGGGATATGTTGAAATTCAGATTAGCATGGCTGCAGACGGCACGGCACTTCCAGCTAGTCTCTGGATTCTGTGTGAAGCCACAGAGAAGCTGGTGGATAGGGCTGCAAGCCAGAGGCTGAAAGCCAGTCGATCTTGAGGATGTAATTGCATTTCCAAGCCATCGGGAAGCTTTCATTTCTCATTTCAAGTCATTTTTTTTTGTGTGAGACGTGTGTGTAACACTGATCTATTGAAAAAAATAAATATTTTGATGGCTTTTAAGAAATTCTAGGACAATGTGGGTATTGCTTTTTGGTAGTGGTCATCCCCAAATCACTCCCAATGCAGCTAACAATGCTATTTCACACTTAAGGTATTTCTTCTGGACCTGCATGGTCCCCTGGGCTTCCATGCATCAGCTACAGGCACATATATAATGGTCAAACAAACTTCCTAAGCCATTCAATATGGCCACCATGACCCTCTCAGTTTAGCATTTCTTCTTCTCACAAAGTGGTTCATGATCTAGCTTTAACACTGCAAGGCCTTCAGATCTGCTGCGAGTAAAGACTTGTATGGGTAAAGGGTAGAAGTTTGAAGAAAGGTTTTTCCTAAATCAATTACAGATCTGAAAGCTTCACATATTCTGAATATATTGCAGAAAACAGAACAGCAGTGGATCTGTGCCCAGCACTGTAGGGGAAAGGCCTTATTCACTGTGAGAATCTAATATTCAATTCAATATAGTTTCTCTCCCCATGCACGGCTTATACATCTTAAATGTGGCATAACACGTATTTATACAGCAGATATTTCCTAGATCATTTCAATTCAAGTTCCATACTCAAAAGTAGATTATGAATCCAGACTGAGTCCAGAACTACAGGACAAAAACTACATCAAAGGCCATAATGTATATTATATCATTCCTTCATACATAATACTGCATACCTATATAGTCACTACTATGCACATACACACTGTTATTACAAGTGTAATTACACAAGTCATCAACAGATTTAACAACTCGAAGTACTTGTTTACACTATGTGACTATGTGTATGTGAAATGTAGCTACCCTGTAACTGAGCAGGGATGGTGTAAGAACACAGGCATGAGAGCTGCGTGCTGTCCTGTGGGATGCCAGATCCTTTGTGCTCTGTATTACACTGTGGGTTTTTAATGCTTTTGGTCTCTGTAATTGTGCGGTAGGCTCGTCTCACCATGACAACCTCTGGACTCACTTAGGAGCACTGAGGCGAGACAGATGCAATACCTCTGATACACTCCCGCCCAGCCAAGGTTATGTTTCACACAGCAAGCCACACAGCGCACCACAGAGGAGCGGGTGCTCATGGGAGGGTAGGTGCTACTCCACTGATGTCATCCTAGAACCCATGGGCACCTGATCATTCACAGGGTCCCTGAGAGCAATGAGATGAGGCCTCCCCACCCCTCTCCCTGACGGGATAAAGCCAATGTGTTCAGCTACTGTGGAATCCCAGCCATTGTGGGCAAATGACAGACCTGGGCTATAGGGCTCAGCCTGCAATTAAAGCGGACGCCTCGTCTACTGAGCCACTCGGGACAGCTGCCCCAGCGTGTTCTGCCATTTAGGAGCTGAACTGAGGTAACTCTGTGATCGGAAGGGGGCGTGGCCTCACCTTCGTTGCGGCGAATGCTGAGCTGGTTGATCTGGTCGGTGAACTCCGCCTCCTCGATGGTCTCTGTCCGTGGCACCGAGAGGGAGAAACGCCGCTTGAAGTTCTTCATCTTGTTCATTGTGCCAAGCGGGAAATGGCCTGGGGGGAAACCTGGACGAATGGGTAAGAAGATGCAGCTTTCACAAAACAGTCTGAGATGGAGATATACACAATATATATGGGGCGGCAGTGTGGTGTAGTGGTAAGGAGCAGGGCTTGTAACCGCAAGGTTGCTGGTTAAAGTCCCTGCTGGGGACACTGCTGCTGTATTCTTGGGCAAAGTACTTAATTGCCTCAGTAAAGATCCAACTGTATAAATGGGTAATATGCAGAATATATAATTGTAACCTATGTAAGTTGATTTGGATAAGAGGGTCTTCTAAATGACAGTAATGTAATGATGAAAATGAAATTATGAAAATATGGACTTCAGTTAAAACCACTCTACTATACCATCACATACAATTGTTCAAATTACAAATCTGAAGCTTTTCATACCAGTTTGGGTTGCATGACAGGAAGTTTAAAGTTAAAGAATGTCTCCCCCCCTCCCCCCTCCCTGTTTCTCTCCCTCTTTCTATCTCTCTGAGTTGTCACAGAGCAGCCTGACAGGCTGGTTGCTAAGGTCACTGTGTTCGCCATTGGCTGGAGATTCAGTAATTAATGGGGGGATCAGGGAGGACTTTATAACCCACTCGCCCCAAGGGAATCCATCTACCAGACAGCCCTGGAAAACAGAGATAAAGTAATGGAGTGTGTGTGTGTGTGTGTGTGGTATAGTAGTTCTCATACTGTATATAGTCTGACATAATCATAGGAACTTGTGACCAATCATATTCAGCTCTATCAATTGCCTAAGGTTTTTTCAGTGTGAAATATCAAATAAAATTGCTATTGGCTACCATAGTGTCAGTGCCATAATTACATAATACTATATTGATTAAAGAGATACCTAAAGAACGGCAAGTAGCAAGCCTGGTCTAAAGATGTTCTAATCACACTGTGAGAGTGAGAAAGTGGCTCTTATTTGAAGGGCTTGTTGTATGAATGGGCTGTTGTTATGGCACAGATGCACCGCAGCTGAACTCTCCTATAAATACTTTTACAGAACACCTACAGTTCTTCCTGTAAACAGCAACAGCAAGGCGGGAGGAGCGTTTGGTTGAACAGACCAAACATGAACAAATCTGAACAGCAATGAGAACGGCACCCCCAGACTCTCAGTCCACTGTCAAACCCTACACTGCTGCCAGACCACTCTGCTCCACATCTCTCCCTGCCTATCTGTTCCTTACTAGAGGGTTGCTCATCCAGATCACATCCCTTCTCTACCTGAAATAATTCAAAAGAAGAGTCTTCAGAACACAGTTTGCTAGTAAATGCTAAATAGAGCATTAATAATTGTATTATAAATCATTAAAGTATGCATTGAGATGTCAAGCCCAGCATTAATAAATGCAATTTGAAAGGCTTAGCAAGGAGACCAAGGTTGCCAGCTTTAGCCATTTATGGGTTACAATGTTCATTGCTCCTATGTTGTATGTCTACTGAAGTTATAAAGTGTTTATACCCATCCTCCAAAATGTCTTTCTCCTCTATCAAGGTTATCACTTTGATGTTGTCATCTGCATTGATTCAGAGCAAGACTCAGTTTTTTTCTTTTTAAATATAACGCTTATGTTTTTTGATTTACATTGTTTGAGTTCAGCTATTGCTGGTACCACCTTTCTCTTCTTGACAGGACTGTGTAGTGTTGGGAGGGAATTATCCAGGGATGGTGGGGCTCTATTTTAGAGTCCACTGAAGCTCAATAAACTGTGCCTTTGAAAGGCCACGCTAAAGAGACGCGGCCACCCCCCCGAGAGACAGCCTCTCTTTGTCCCGACAGAAATTGGCAGCGTAACAGCGGTGTTTGTGCCACGGTGGAGAATTAGAACAAGAGCCTCGCCATTCCTCCGGTCCGGATCCTTCTCCGTCTCCCTCTCCCTCCAGCCGTTTATAACCCTGTCTGGGTGAAACCGCGCGGCACCACGAGGGCTTGGGGGACGGGGGGGGGGGGACGGGGGGAATTCAGCAGTCATCCCGAGAAAAAGTGCCTTATCTTTCTGTCACAGTCAGTCCTGCAGCCTGCAGCAAATGTCTGGGGCTCAGGGGACGGGGCCAGGGGGCTTGGGGGGGGGGGGGGGGGGTTGCGGGGAGTGAAGGATTTTAAGCTCCTTGTGAAACAGCTCCCAAACCAGATGCTCACCTGTGACAATTTGTTTATTGAAGTACGCAACTGAAGCGGCCACAGAGCGGACCCAGGAGTTTGTAAGTCTGTAAGCAGTGAATGGATCCTTTTGCCCTTGAAGAGTGGAAATAAGCCAGCAACATGCCAGAAATCAAAGGGAGCCGGGGGGACCAAGCAGCAGGAGGAAAGTCACGTGGTGAAGTGGTAGACACAAATTACAGTAATGGGAAGTTTGAACTTTTACTTCAAACTTCCCAAAAGCAGACACTCTTATCCAGAGCAACTTACATAGGTTACAATTTAAACATGTTATCCATTTATTCAGCAGGATATTTACAGAGGCAATTCTGGGGTACCTTGCCCAAGAGAACGGCAGCAGTGCCTCAGTGGGGAATCAAAACTAGCAACCTTTTGGTTACGAACCCTGCTCCTTACTGCTATTCTACGCTGCTGCCCACAATTCTCCCTTCATCAGATACCAGTTTCACTAGGCTGAGAAAAGAGGTCATAGTTCATCCACTTGGTGGATGTCCTACCAGCATCACAAAGAGACCACAGCAACCTTGAAAGTGAGGCAGCAGCCATTGGCTCAGAATGTGGCACAGATTAAGCCGCCTTTCGCCCGGAACATTGAGTCAAGAACCGAAGCATTTTTTCCCTTCCACACAAAACATTATTGCTTGCTTTCTCCCTTTAATGAGGCATTTTAGTTTGATTTAAAGACTTGTTTTGTAATAAAAAATAAACAAAAAACAAGTAACAAAACAACACATTTGGTATTCAAAGTTAAATATGAAGTACATGCCGTTTAGACTGAAACTGCTGTGGCCTCTCTGTACATCATTCGGAGAGGGAAATTACATCCAAAGGGGTGCAACTCAATGTTTACTGCTCCTAAGAGATAGAGATTTCGGCCCGCTGGGGTCACTGCACAGGTTTGTACCACATCTCTGATCTATTACGCCAATTTATGCTGCATTGAACCAAAAATACTGGCACACAAAACTTTAATTTGTTTTTGAAGGGCTGTGTAGACAGTGTCTAAGGTTAACAGGGAACAGAGGTGAAAAGCAATCATTTAGACAAATATATTCTGCTGTGTTGTGTGTGAGTCATCATGACTCAGACCGAGATTCAATCAACATCGGCCCTTAAGTCTCATTTAAATGAGTGCAGGTGCTACCTTTTTTGTCAATATAAACACAAATGTTTTCATTAATTCTGGTGATTGCTGAGCCAGCGTGGCTGTGTTTAACAGAGAAAATAAAGAACCAATAGCATTTAATTGTTCTTGATTAAATCTAGGTGTTGGTGTTTGTATCAGTATGAGTACTTTGGCAGCAGGACTATTAGCATTGTTTTTTTGGCCTATATTCCCACCACTGAATGCAAAGTGGGTTTTTTGTGAGGGGCTGGGGGATGGGGGACAGAGGGTTTCTAGATAACACTCATGAATTGAGGGTCAGTGAGGACAAGAGGAGAAATTGTGCCAGTGCTAGAGCACCGTTGCTATTAGGATGTACAGGGTTAATGCTTCCTCTTCTTCGGCATGAAGACCAATCTGTCATGTCTGCTCTGGAAGGAGATCCTAATCTGAGCAGGAATGCCATTTTGGCAGCGGTCTCTGGGGATGGCCCTGATAGTCAGCGTCTCTGCTCTGTGCCAGATCGACTGGCCTGCTTGGAGGAAATCTCTCAAACCAACAGCAGACTGAGGCAAATTCCCTCAGTCCATCTCCCTGAGACATTGGAACACCAGCATCTTGATGTGTGAGGAGAGGGGGACCGAGTGCCTGGCAGAGGCAGAGTAGGTGGTGCATTGTGGGTAGTTTTAGATTTTTAAAAAGAGGAATTTCCTTTCCAGATTGAAAAGATGCTGAAGGGCATGTTTAGTATTGACTAAAAGAGGGACAGAGAAAGAGACAAAAAAGATGAAAATGATGAGAGAGAGAGAATCATAAAGCAAAGGGAAGATTTATTCATTCCTGTAACTTAAATAATAATGCTTAATTCTCTAAGAACTCCGCAGAACTGAATTGTTTCACTAACAGAGTAGCCTTGTCTTGATGCCAAAGCCTAATTTGCATTAAAGTGGGGGAAACTAAGGGCAAGGATAAGAATACTGTATGCTGGGAAGGAAAGGGGGAAAGGTGGGGGGGGGTGTAAAGGAAGCGAGGGCAGAACGACATGACATGTCACAGTGGTTAATTGTGACCCACTCCCCTGGGGACTCTCCTCAGCTGCATCTGTGCAGAGGATACCTCTCAGCATCTCCTGCAGAGCTTGAAATTCAAAGCGCATGCAAAGATGCACAATACATGGGGGAGAACTGCATCTCCATCAGAATCTCCTTGGGCCTTTTTTCATTCCGGGGGGGGGGGGGGTGGTTGGGTCGTGAGGGGCGATGGGGTGGCGATGGGGTTTCCGTCATCCCGAATCGTCCCTGTTTGTTGCTCGGCTGCTCGGCGGCAGGAATGCGCTCCCAATCAGGAAGCAAAAGCATTTGTCTTGTTTACCGTTCACAGCAGAAGCCTGCAGGGGAGAGCGCTGACATATTGTGCTGTCAACCCAGAGCGATATTTGCTCAGCTTTCATTCATGCTGTGAACAGTCCTGAACAAAAAAAAAAAAAAAATTGGCAAGAATCTTTCATTTGCCCTTCTGTATAAAAGAGGAGGGACAAAAACTACTCAGGAGGGAATCAAGCCCACAAGATTTTTTTTTTTTTTTAGGCCCTGTATCTGACCGCGGTGATTGACTTATCGGAATTACTTAAAGGCACGGCAGGGTACGGCATCTTAATTAGTACCACCACAAACTATGTGAGGGGTGTAAAAAATAATTAGGTAATAATTCTGATCCCTTTAATTGTGCAGTTCCAGCAGCATCTGTTCCACCCGTGTTGCCAAATCAATTTGGCTTCAGGCCCTGCGACTCTGGGCTTGGCATTTATGAATTCCTCTTTCTTTAGCGGGATCAACCTCGGCTCAGCCCTCGTCCCTCCGGCTCCACCTTTTCTCAGCCAATCAGAATTTCCTCTTCATTAGCGGTGAAAAATGGTGTTGATTTCCTTTCAATCGACTCCAATGTTCTTTTCAGAAGTGTCTGCGCTTGCGTGTCTCTCTCTCTCTCTGATTACCAGCTGACCCTTCTCACCCACATGGCTATTATAATCATATTCCCTGTTATGAAGCTGAACATAGTCACGCTACAGCAGCAAAAGCAGAACTGTGTGCTGATGGTGAGGTATCGTTTGAGAAAACAAGGAAAGTGCCGAGTGACCGGTGAGACACACCACAGCCCTGCTGAACGCTAATGAGTTTATTATAATGACATTTTTTTCCTCCTTTCTGATTCAATTACGTGACGCCCTCACACCCCTGAAGAATGTTTTTTCTTGATTAACCTTTGCGATGCTTCAAGATTTCCGCTGGCGCTCGAATGGCCGATGCACCATATCTGAAAAAACGGTTAAAGTGGTAGGCATGATCACAGCGTGACGAGCTGCGACAAATGCACCGTTTGGATCTTTACCAACAAACGCTGGTCGCAAAATGTCCCCAGTGTGTTGCTTTTTATTTAAAAGTTTTCTTTTTTTAATTAATACCAAGAGATACCAATCCAGTTCATGTTCCCTGAAACTGCAGTGCCTGAAAGCCACACATTTGGAACGCGCTGCAGTTTCTAAGCTGGCACCCTTCTGTTCCAGTCCTTAAATTGAAACTTCAGTGGCAATCCTACTAATTCAATAAGACTTGATGCAATCTGAGCTCTGCCAGACCTCAATACAATGTGAAAAACCAGGGATGTGACACAGAGCCAGAACATCTCGTCCTGCCAGACCGACAGCAGAGCCCTGCTAGCCCTGCTTTTAACCAACCAAAGCAGGGCTAGCACCATATCGTCTTCCTCCAAATCTGGTAGAATTCTATCACCTCATTCCAGTCCATTACTTCCTCCTTTGGTTCGCGCGGCAAGTCATTTCTTTGTGCTCTTAAATGAAACGTCAGCCATCTTAAGGGCTGTCCCAATCCACAACGAAGGAAAGTGAAGGAAGCTTCATCAGCCCACTGGCCCTCACTGTTCCTCCACTCCCAGACCAAGACTGCAGAACAGCACACTTCAGGAGCAGAGGGCTTGTGCCTAACATCCCAGAGGTCATTGCATTTTGACACCCTGAAAAAGGTCCTTTAAATCTAAAGTGGATTTGAAGTGTATGGTAGAGTAACCAGGGCGAGAAAAATCTGGTGTTTAAAAATTTGTTTACAGCTGTAAGAGTGGTAATGACATAGCAACCCAGCTCTGCTAATTAAACACAGTGTACGATTATGAATGTTATGAATGTGACATTTATTATTTGGCTTGCCCGCTAACAAAGTTATTCTCTCTACCTTCTCCTATACCCTAGCTTTTCATCATCACTTAGATTCAGCAAACATGCACAAATTTTCTGTGCACATTTCAGTTTATATAAAACTCTATGTGTGGCTGAAATTTGTCAATTAATCTACCTAATTCTCGTAAATGAAGTTCCAAATGAAGATTTGGGAGGGGAATTGTTGGACAATGCCCAGGCAGACAGCAAACGCATCCCATCTTCAAGTATAATAACCCCACTCATCACTTCCTTTTCCTGCCAGCTGTTCACAGCATCCCTCCCCCACCCCATCTCCTCCTAATATCCATTCCCATGTTTGATGTCCAAACAGGGGGGTCAACAACCTCAGCCAACGGCAAGGTGCAATTCCCTTCCGCAGACTCCAAACCAAAGAACTGTACCCTTATAGTCTCATCATCAGAAACCTCCCTTATTTTATTCAAAGTCATATCTACTGAAACCTGTTTAGCATACCAATAAAGGCGAACACTGCACAGCTGCTAACCAGAACCAGCCACAGCTGCTATTTTATACAGTATAATATATCCTTAATATATCCTTAACTCATTGAAAAGTGGCAGGAAACACCATTAGGGTTTTCCTCAACAGTGTTAAGGGCATTATGAGAATGTGTTCTTTGGTGAACCTGTGTGTTTTACTGTGCATCTTGCAACAAGCACAAAGCTGTGGTTATTTTAATTAGGCATGTATGAATAACTGCGCCTGTACCTTCAGTCTTACCTGAAATCTGTAAAATCCCATCTGTATCCCAAAGCCCAACCTTAAAATAAACCCCAATAATATAATCCCATTAGACCCTACCCCAGCCCCTCATCTACACTACCATGTATTTGGACATTAACTTTCAGTTAAGCAGTACTTATGTAATCATAGTGCCTTCACAGTACATGTACTGTAAATTGGCTCTAGTACAAAAAAAGCGAGTGTGAAAAAAAGTTTATCCCTCAGTTGCAATTAATCTTCTAAACAAATAAGAAAAATGTCCTCTGAATTCTTATTCTTAGTCTTCTCTGTTTGTTCATCTGTAAGTCTGCAAAATGAATCACCTCTGTGGGAGAACACTAGATTCTGCGTCCCAAACTCCTCATTATGGTGCATCATCAAAGCCTTTTATTCAAGCCTCACAATTAGCCTGTATCCATAGCGATGATATTTGGTGGGTTTTCATTACTCCGCCAGTGACACCTTCCCCCGTACCCTTGTTTATTGCATTTCAAATCGACTCTGTTGTCTCGTCGGCTTCGCCCTGCGAGGAACCAAGTGGACCTTGCTCCTTTTAACATTCTCTCTCTTTTAATATTCTCTCTGCTCCTGTGAGACCCGTAGACTCTGGAAATATGCAGCGTAAATATGGGCAATTTAGTACCGCAGAATTTACCTTCCATTCCAATATAGCTCTGATTTATCGGCTGGTCAAAACACTTGTTTCTCAAAAATATATGTGGGTAGCAGTAATCTCCAGCTACTCAGATCTGAACTGAGGATTTTCTCACAACTGATCAATATTCCCATACTCTCTGACAGCTAAAGGGTGTGTCTCACCCTTATACATAGACACAAATAACAAGGGTCTTCTTTTGCAAGACAGCCCTAAATTAACTGTTTACATCTGTATATTGCATCTTTTAGTCACAATTCAGATTCTGCAGAACATCCGGAATGTGTTACTTTGAAGATGGGTGGCAGACGCTGGCCTGGTCCCTCGCCAATAAGTGAAACTTGCCCAGAGATGAAACAGAAGCTATGCATGCCTTGGGCCCCTGGGAAAAGGAGATGTTGATATTTATAAATTGCATATTGGAAAGGAAACTCTCACAACACTGCATCTTGCAGAGAACACCAAAACACTCGCCCTCGCTGCTGACGTTTTGGTTGACCGTCCTTTGTCACAGTCAGTTGAGCGGAACGTCAGCTGCTAATAAAAACATTTTCACCAGACTTTCTGTCTAACGTGCAGCATTCTGCACTGATTTACCTTCCCTTATTGCACCAATACAAAAATCACAGTATGTATGCACATGTCTCAGATAGATAATTATACAAATGAAAGACCCGGGCCATCAATGTGTGTTTACAAGGTTTACTATAGCATATAGTTTAGGTTAAAGATTAGACTGTTGTATTTGAGTTCCAGATGGGGGAACTCCAGAGGGGCCTGCAGCTGGCTTCCACTATTAATGTGAAACATATGTGACTGACATGATTTTTAAATGTTTGTTTTTGAATATCACACCTGTCGATTCCAGCAACAGCCTCAGACCTGCAGTCCAGGGTTACTAAATGAAGGCCTTAACATGGACAGATCGATTTGGCTTTGAATGGATTAACACTCACCAATGTGTAGCATCATTGCAATTCATCTTAAATTACAGGGATAGACAAGCATTGAATACAGAGTTTTATTTTGAAATAGTGTAAAACACTTGGGGAATGCTTGAGGATTGCAAGCAAATATTTCCATGCCACTGGATAGTGGAGAAGTACTTGAAGATTTGGGACTTCTGCCCAGTTCTTAATCCAGCAAACGCTACCCAGATTGTAAAAATCCCTGTTCAGAGATCAAGGAAATCCAAGCAAATACCCCCAGATTATAAGCGTCCCCATTCTGAGATCAAGGCAACAAAGTAAACACCAGCCACATTACAGACGTCCCTGTTCTGAGATACACAGCCACAAGGCTATCCAAGATAATCACTGTTACACTTCCTGGCCGAATTATGTTGTATTTATGGAGAAATCCATGTGAAGAGTGTGGGGAATCATACATCTGCAGGTGCATGCTTTTCATTGGCTGCAGAATTTCTGTGTGCCAATATATGCTTTCTGCTGGTTTAACCTAAAAAGAAGTTAACTGGCTGATGGTTACATGATAGTTATTATGGGAGAATGCATGCCAAAGCTTTCTTATCTATGTCTAAGAAACATGTTTTTCAATTTGCCTGTTAACACAATTTTGGGGACATTTTTGATTTATTTATTTGACACTTATTTGGGACCTAGAAGATCATCATGGCAAGATACATATATGGCATGTCATAAAAGTTGTAAGAATGTTCTTTCATAGTCAAATTTGGTTGGCTGCACAATACACTGATGAATTTCACTACTGAATCCAGGGTCTTACTTGTCGGTGTGAATCCAAAAATTTTGCTCTCAACAGCAAAAATCTGTGAATGGTTGAAATCAGTGAGTGGCCGATAACACACGGTAACTCCACCATCACTGCAATGTTGATGCAGAAGACTTTGTCTCTGAGAAGCAGCAGATCCATTCTGAAGCGAGTGTGAGTGGGAATTACAGAAGGACAGGACTGGGTGGGATGGTGCGATTTAACCTGTCCTTGAACCTCTGAGAGGAGACCAGCTTGGGTCCTGTGGTCATATTACCACAAGCTCCACAAGGCAACATGCAGTTCAGTGCTTGTCATGCTCAGGGGCCCCTCTCTGGGTTTGCCACTCGGGAGCTGTTACTATCTCTAAAAAGCAAATCTTCTTCCTCCTGTTGTATCAGCAGCTCTTAAAAAGATGACATTCAATAAGGTGAAACCACGGACTTCTTGCTTTGCTTGTGGTAGTGCAAGGAACACAAAAGAGGTTGGCACCTCCGTGAGTGAGATTCAAACTCATCAACAAGTAAACTCTAACGGCCAGCGTCTTTAACAGTTGAACTAAAGGCAAATTGCCCCTAGTTCCAATGGCAACAATACTAGCTACCCAAGACTCAGGGAGTGACATCACAAACTGCTCTGCTACCTGCTACCCTACTGGCTTTACACAAGACTCACATAAGATACTAATTTCAGCTCTGCTACAGCAGTGCTATCACTGGTTTCTGCATGCAGTAATGCTCAGTTAAGTGGCCATTTTTACAAACTCTTTCACAGAATACACCATCTGGCAGAGACAATGGGGTGTAATTGCTGTGTCCCACTTGGGACTTGTACTTGCAACCCCTGTGGCTACGTACCTGCCGTCTCCAGATGGACCCCCAGCAAGATGACAGGAAATGTACAGTGCATTAAACACGCAGCTGCATAGGAATTTAGTGTTTCATAAATGAGTATAGTAATCATCTGCTATTACTCAGAATATAGTTATTACTCTTTAAGACTCTTTGTACAGTTATTATGAAGTGCATGCTTTTTTTTTAATATAAATCTTTCAAACAGGTGACTGTCCATCTGGTTTTTATGAAAGAATAAGAGAATGCTAGATCTTAACACCTGAGTCCATAATAAAAAAAAGTATTTCATAATGAGCTGAACTACAGTTGCATAAATTTGCATTTATGATGGGAGATCATATTTATGGTCACATAATATATGGAGAGGGGTGTGATGTCATTTAGCATAACCAGTGAGAACCAATCAGAACTGGTTTTAAGAGTGGAGGATTTCATGCAGAAACCATGTACATGGGCTAATCCATCTGAATCTGTGGTATGGTATACCATTATAATTCCTTTCCTCTTATATTTCATTCATGTATAACAATTTTTTTTAACGTTCCCTGATGATTCATACTTTATCGTCATGAACACCCCCGTGGCTCTCAAAACGAGTGCCTCCACGATTGCACTTGTAAATGGCTCTGATGCACCTACTCGTTTCAAAAGCCCTCTGTCTGAAGGTTATCCAACTGACAGGGCTACTCAGAGCGTGGATTTTCATTAAAACACCCTGTCCTTGTGCTATGAGATAACACCGTGCGCCTCCGTCATGTGTTGGTCATTACAGGAACAATGACAAAGGCTTTGGCCCCATGCCTAAATAGTCCACTTACACAAATAAAAAAATGTTACACTCCCCTCCCCCCCGCCACCATTCCCCTCAGATTAATTGGAGCGTATTAGCATCATGGTGAATGTGTTTTGTGCGTCATTTTCAGCAAATAGGCCAGGGACAGGTTCCAGGAGACTTCCAGCCATACATCCTCACATCCTACTTCTTACCCTACAAAAATGTAATCCCCAGGAGACCTTTTCAAATGCACTTCTTCCAAACTTGGTAAATGCTCTTAAAAATACTTTCTCCACCATAAGGGGACATAAGCAGTGATATTAGCGGTATTCACTTAAGACTCACATTTCTGAGTCCTTATAAAATAAACCTAGTCTGTCTGTGCTTCGTATTTATATTTACATTTTTGGCATTTAGCAGACACTCTTATCCAGAGCGACTTACAATGTTATCCATTTATATAGCTGGATATTTTACTGAGGCATTTGTGGGTTAAGTACCTTGCCCAAGGGTATTTCAACATACCTAACTTGGCAGAATATGTTTGTATCACTTATGCAAGTCTGCCACGAACAGCAGAGAGGCTGAGAGGTCCCTTTAAGAGAATCCACAACTGAGTCCACTGGCAAAGACATTAAACAGCATCCTGGTCGCTTGAGTCTGGCACTTAAGAGAGTTGACTTTGCTCAGTCCTGACATTCAACATTAGTGCCTCTCATTCGTCTCTCCTTCCCCTGCTTTCCTCTTTCTTCCTTTTTTACAGAAAACTGAGTATCTGTTCAACCCATAGTCCTCTGTTCCACCCGTATGGGGAAAATGGTTGACACGGAGCAGTAGTGTGGTGCAGTGGTATGGAGGAGGGTGCGTAACCAAAAGGTTGCTGGTTTGATTCCCCACTGGAGCACTGCTGCTGTACCCTGGGGCAAGATACTTAACCCAGAACTGCCTCGGTAAATAGCCGGCTGAATAAATGGATAACATGTATAAACTGTAATGCATGTAATTTGCTCTGGATAACAGTGTTTGCTAAATGGCAGTAATTTAATGATACGGTGCATTGGCTTCCGGGGGGCACTTGTTTTGGGGTATCTCTTCTCTGGCTCCCCTGCTTGCACACGAGAGATAAATTACTGGTGGGCCCCCTAATTATGCCCGTGTGCCAGCGGTACCCTCCTCTGGCATGCGGTTCGGGGTGCGAACAGGTGTGCTGAGAGGATCCACAGCATACTTCCTCTTCTCTGGGTTTGTGTCCTGAGGCCTGAAGCACACCAGCACCAGCTGTTTGCTCCACTTGAAGTGAGTACGACTTTCACCTTTGGAGACGTCTGCAGAGCATCAGTTGCACTGAGGGGCTTGTATCGGATTTATTCTCGATCTTCGTTCCCTATTCATGCGTGCTCTGCTGAATACAGGCTAGCCCAGCTCTCTAGATGTGAACTTGTGAATGTGTTGTGGTGCACAGTATCACTGAACCACGCTGAGCTACAAAACTCTGAACACACATTGCCTACACTGAACATGTGACCCCCTACAAAGCCAAAAGGAAGAACAATGCAGTGAGTGTAGCAGGCAAAACATAACACTCCAATAGAACCCTGCCGGGAGTTGGACCACTACATAAACCGTCACCTTTTGAGGACTCTGTCGGTACAGTACCCCAGCACTCCAATAGATCACACATCTGGAAATACAGCTTTATCCCTGCTCCAACACTACAGACTACTCACACATATCAAAACCCCAGCTCTACAGCAAGGCAGTGTGGTTTCCAGGGCTTGGAACCGGTCGGTTGTGGGTTTGAGTCAGTAGTGCAGGTAGTGCAGTGTTGTATCCTTGATCCTTGATGTTCTACACCAAACTGCCTCACTAAATATCCATCTAAATAAATAAGATAATATGTAATAAATAGATTATATGCTATCTGGATGAGTACTAAATATAGATAAGCGTTACATATCATCACATTGAGCAAAATGATATAGCCTCCCAGCACACATTGGAACATCAACGAATGCTCAGGCAGAGTTCACTCTTCTTCTCTTAAACATGCTCCTACACCTGTGTAGGGGCCCTAAGTACAGAGGGAGGTGGACACTGTTACATTTCTGATTCTCCTCTTTAAACTACACAAACACATACACATACATTTTCACACATACATACATACACACACACACGCACACACACATGCACACGCACACACACACACACACACACACACACACACACACACACACACATACATACACACACACACACACACACACACACACACACACACACACACACATGTTCACACAAGTACAGTAGGCAGCTCAGCAAGTGAGCAGTATGTACTCACAGAGAGGATGAGAGATCAGAGCAGCCGTACCCCTAACGAGTGAAGGGGGCCTTCAGGTCCCTGCTAATTCTCACTCCGACTCACTGCTGCCATTGGAGCTGTCAGTATGCACAGGTCTGTTCTCTCAGCTGCCTGGAAGTGCTGGAGTTAGCTGCTCGCTACATACATACAGAAACCCCTGACTTCAAAAAGAAAAAAAAGAAGAACCAAAAACAACAAAAAAATAAAAAGCAAACGTGTTCCTCTCAAGTATTTTATAATCAATGCTTGTCTCCACCCCCACTTGCCCATCGCCCCGCCTCCATTGTTATAGCAACGGCCAATGGCACGGCAGCATCGTGCAAGGCTGCTCTTCCCAGCTCTGTACAGAGCAGAAAGTACTTCTGTCTCTCAGTGGCTAATATTATCCACCAGTGTGAGGCGGCTGTGTGTGTGTGCCTGTGTGTGTTTGTGAATGTGTGTGAGCGGCAAAAGGGGGAGGTGTGTGTGTGCGTGTTTGAGGGGGAGAGAGCGTGGGAGAGAGATGGAGAGAGAGATAGAATGAGACAGAGAAAGAGCACAGTTGAAAGTGTTGAAGCCAGTTTGCAGGGACAAATTAAGTTTTGCTACACAGCGGGGGGGATTTGCTTTAGACTGTCCAGTAAAAGACATGTTCAAGATCTGAGGTGAACTGAAAAAAACTGGAACTCGTGATGGCATAACGAAATGGAAAAACCAACACAATTAACTCAATAGATGGATTTATTTTTCTTAAACGAAGATAATAGTATAATTGCGTATAACCTCCATAGCTCTTTAATGCTTTCAAAAAGAAACATGGTCTTGTCAAAACACGCAAGAGGGGAGATGGAGGGTCATTCACTCAAGAGAGTTCAAATGGAGAATGTCTGAAAATGAGTCTGGAGAGGACCTGTGCGTTTCAAAGTGCAGTCTAGAACCCAGAGTTGACATGTAGTCATAAACAGAGAGAGGAAGAAATGTTGACTTTTAAAACACCATATTTAGCATGTTTTAAAAAAGCATAAAGAGCAATTTTGAAGAAAAAAAAGAGGAAAAAGATAGCAAGAGAGATGGAGAGAGAGTACGTGAGCAAGAGATGAGATGGGGAGAGAGAGAGAGATAAAAAGACAGATAGAGAGATGCAGAGAAAGAGAGATGAAAGAGGGAGGGAGAGAGATGGCAAGAGAGAGAGGGATAGCTCTCAGACTGTGTTCCAGAGACAGATCTCCCTGCACTGTAACACAGTGAAATGGGGTGAAGCAGGAGGGTAGGGGAAGCTCATTAAAGCACAGCTGCATTCTGCACACGCTCTCTCCTGTACACCTCTGGCCCCTGTCAGCAGCGGCAGGCCAATCAGAGCTGCCACTGGCTGGGGGCAGCCACTCCAAACCAATCAAGAGAACCTGGAAACATCAGCCAATTAAATTATTAAGCGCAGCAGCCGGGGGTCATCACGGGGTCACGGATGTGCCAGATTAGAGCTCTTATCAGGAATTCGGAATTCTGTTCTCCTCTCATGTTGTGAAGTACAGTAATGCTGCTCTAATGGATTACCTTTAGGCATCATGTGATCACCATAACATATGGCAATGTTCCTCTCATCCTCACTATATCAAATCCTTCAGGTAGAAGGATTTATGTGTACTTGCGTATGATGTAGGTACAGTATATTCTATTATTACTGTACTATGAGCAGAGACTGTAACTGTTGCATGCGTATACACAGAGAGTATACATGCTCTGGAATGGCCAAATGCCCATGCTAACCTGTACAGAAAGCTTGTAGGCAGAAAGCAAAGTGCTGCCCTGCTGTATACGCAATGCCAGCAGCTGCCTTCCACAACACAAGCCTCGCAGCTAGATGCCACTGGGGATCTCCCACCGTTGACTCTAGTAACTTGCAGAAACTTTGGAAGTTTCTCAGAGGTCACAGTTACAGCAGCTACAAAAAGAACCCTGGCCAGCTCACCCTGGTGGGACACACCCACAGGGCACTGCACAGACTCTCTGGAGGGCTGGGGTTCGAATTTAAAATTCAAAAAAAGGGGCACAGCTAAGCAGTGGTTGGTCTGGCAAGAAAGGGCAGACCCCCCCCCCCCCACCTCATGCAGGTGCACGTGTGGACTCCTGGTCATGGTCAGCTAATGTCATAACCCACACTGGAAATAGAGAAGCACCTTTGCTCCGCACTCTCACATTTTAACAGCTTTCAGCCTGACGCTGTTACTGCTGTGTCCTATCCACGCTGCTCTGGCTGCTGTTGTAATACGCCCTTAACAGGCTTTACCATGTTAGGCGTCTGAGGCCCTGTGCTCGTGAGCGTCTGCCAAACAAATAATGATCTAATGATCTGGGCCTGAGCGTGCCAGGTGTTACAGATCACTTCAATCTGCATTTACAGACTCTCGGGGTCAAGCAAAGTGTGTGATTTACACCCAAGGCTGAGAGCTGAATTTGGTTCCCTGATATGATGAAGTGCTTAGACTCAGATTGATGTCCT
The DNA here is from genome assembly GCF_013368585.1 of Megalops cyprinoides. Lineage (NCBI taxonomy): Eukaryota > Metazoa > Chordata > Actinopteri > Elopiformes > Megalopidae > Megalops > Megalops cyprinoides. The sequence continues at coordinate 10,817,893 of NC_050589.1, forward strand.
CTCCGTGGATTTCAGCCAAGTGTGAATGCTCTAAAATCATCAAAATTACTTCAATATGCAATGAAGGAGATTATTTGAACAATTTAAGCATTGTGTTACACTAATCGGCAGCAGCAGGTACAGGGACCCATGGACTCTATGAAATCAAACCCAGAGGTCTCCCACAGGGCCTACACCGGGGACTGGGGCCCTGAGTTCAGATAAAAAAACAGCTACAAAGTGGCCCAGCTACAGGTAATTTCTGCCCCCATGATTTGATACCCTGACTCCAAACTATTACATGGGGGGAAAAAAATCACAAAACTGACTCTGGGCCAGTATCACCATTTTAACGCCTTGAGATCAATTGATTTCAAACAGTGTGGATACCAGGGAACGGTGCATTAATTTGGTGCATTAATGAGCATCGGGTGATACTGTGAGAGAAACTGCACTGGGCAGAGAGACAGGAAGAGAACAGCCCATTAAGAACGAGGCTGTACTCATGGGATTCCTCATTCACGCCTCAGTTTTAGGGTTTGAAATGATCTGCAAATCAACTGAACAACAAAGGATCGCCTGGCTTGCTGTGTCTGTTGTCATGACGATGCGAAGTTTCAAACTGGCAGCAGCTTGTCAGTTGGAATGTGTTGCATCTTAAATTCACGGCCGTGGCTCCCTATTGTTCTTCAGAGGCATGCAACAGGAGCTCGGCTGCGTTTCCCTGCCCACCGCGCATGGTGAAACAGCCTGCACCTCTCAGCCTCTTCAGCTGAAAGACACTGCGGACCAAGCAAGCAGTAGAACAGGCTAGTGAAAAGCTAGCTGCATCTCTGACGCGAAATACCACCCCAGTGATACTGCGTAAGTGGTCAGGGTTGCCGGTTTGAATCGCATCTTAATCAGCATTGTTGTACCTTTAAGCAGGGTGCCTAACCCCAATTTCTTTTGTCGCCTAGGTATACATCTCAATAAATGGATAAAATATCACATTTAAGGTACGCAATTTACCTCATATAATGCCATATGTATATGTGTATATGTGTGTATAAATATATATATATATAGTGTATAGTACATTACATTATTGGCATTTAGCAGTATAGCGAATGTATTTTGTTTCAAGTGGCTGAAGCTAAGTGTAGACTATGTGGAACGTGCCTATGACCTGATGGCCGTAATAAGAACAGGGGCTGACAGACACCCAGATAAATCCCGGGATTATTGAATGAATACAAACCACTCAACCTCTCAAGAATACACTTTCCACTAAACACTCAGGTGTTGCATCACTCAGATCTCTCAAAGAGACGCTGACAGGTAGCAAGAGGACAGTGCGTACGAGGCTCGTGTGCACGCGCTGTAATGGCGTGGACCGCGCCTGCTGCGTTTCTGTCCGTGGTAGGCGAGTCGTGACTGTCCTGCCGGTTTCGGAGCCGAGGGAATCTGTCTGCAACGCGCTGCTGGTTGTCTGCTCTCCGAAGAGCAGCGGGGGAGAAAAACACCGTCTGAATTTAGCAGCTCCGGGTCAGAGGGCACCTGCTTTCCTCCAAGAACAACATCTACTTACCCAGCAGATACGCTCCTTGCCTCGGCAGCTGGGGTAGACTATCGGCACGGCCATCTACACAGCCAGCATAGTTTTGTCATCTTGCGGGTATCTAATTCATCAGGGGCCTCCTTCCTGTGTAAGGAGGTTGATGCTGATTTGCGATTGTATCGCTGGTAAGAATGTGAGTGTGTTTTTGTCTCTTCAGCTCTACAGTTTTGTGAAAGACTGCGAACACAGTACTGGAGCTGTATATTCATTGTCTTTTTCAGAGAAATATGCCCATACTATATGCCTGTTTTTGCACAGTATAATGTTCAGCCAATCAAGGGAAACTGTACTTTGTGCGTTGAAATTTAGCAGGTTAAACTAAATTAAGGTTGCCCACTGCCCCACAGACTACTTACTGAATTAAGGTTACTGTTTCAGTACTAATGGTTTTGGATAAACTCTGGTCTAAGCCAGTTTTCAGAAGATGAAGCAAGCCTTCAAAGTGCCTGTGCCAAGTGGAGATGGGGATTTGCAGATTCACTGATCATTACTGATTAAGCCAACTGGATGGGCTCACCTCCTGTACTATGATGCTCTCAGTTGATCTAGAAAATAACAACATCAGCACATTGTACACAGGACTGGACTCTTTCTTCTCTTGCTTTTGGTCCCAGATTTACAGGGTACCATTCATAACAAGAGGTGCAGGTGAGGAACAATATTGTGAGAATTCTGATTCCTTTAAGAGCCAAACTTTAGGAGTTTAGGAATTGACATGGTGGAAAGATAAGTGCAAACTGACCTGACCGAAATCAACACATTTTTGAATCCAAATCAAAGCTCATTGTTAATTGAGCATGATCAGCACCTTTTCCTTCTCTCTCTCTCTCTCTCTCTGTCTCTCTCTGTCTCTCTCTCTCTCTCTCTCTCTCTCTCCCTCTCTCTCTCTCTGTCTGTCTCCCTCTCTCTCTGTCTCTCTCTGTCTCTCTCTCTCTCTGTCTCTCTCTCGCTCTCTCTCTCTCTCTCTCGCTCTCTCTCTCTCTCTCTCTCTCTCTCTCTCTCTCTCTCTCTTTCTCTCGCTCTCTCTCTCTCTCTGTCTGTCTCCCTCTCTGTCTCTCTCTCTCTCTCTCTCTTTCTCTCGTCTGCCTTTGGTCGAGTTTTCCCTCCTTCCTTCATGCTGAGCTCCAGAAACCCGCAGCGGGTATATTATTTTCCGGGCCTGCAATTCGAGCGATCAGCTGAGGTGTTTTGTTTTTCGTTTCATAAGCGGGGCACGCGTCTGTGCTCTGTTTGTCAGTGTCAAGCGGACCTCTCCTCTCGGTTCCCGCACTTTTTAAGAGAGTCAGCTGTTTGGAACAGCTGTCCCTGCTGACAAATGTGAAAGAATAGTAAGGCTATTCCCTCCAGGCGGAGGTCTCGCCATGTGCACAGGTGCCCGTCTGTATCATTCTCTCTTTCTCTGTTTTTTCTTCCTTTCCTTTCCTTTCGCCTTCTCCCCCCTCACTCTGGGTTTGTATTATACCGATATGTTTGTACTGCTAAGCACTTTTCCTACTGCATCATAATTATATTTATCTTTTATTGACAGGAGTCCCTTGAAAAATAAGATTTTATCCTCTTTTATCCTGTCAACACAATTTTTTAAATAAAAATAAACTTACCCGGCTTATCTGGTGAACAGGAGGGATTACAGCAATGAAGTCAATATGAGCAGGTAGCTGAGCCCAGCAGGCTGATAATATGATGAAAACAGATTGCAATACAGAGCCAGGTTATAGTGCCCTCCTCATGCCCCTGGGAGCAACTGGTTGTTTCCAGCCACCATTTTGATTAGATCCCACCAAAGCGAATCCAGCACTGCGTATCCGCATTGGAAAAAAGGATGAGTGCTGAGTAATTCAAAGCTACAGCCTCTGAGAGAGAGAGAGATTTGCACCAGTCTCCGCCACTCACAGACAGAACACATTGTAAACCGAGAGTGTTCTGCCATTGTATGCCATACAATAAACAAATGCCTGTACCATTTGCACTAATGCCTGTACTGCGCTGTGGCATTTCCTTTGGTAAGGCTGCTGCATTAAACAGCAATTGGTCACGTAACTGATTGATTGATTGATTGCTTGATTGATTGATTGTCTGCTACAAAGAGAAGGTTATATTTGTGCTAATCAACATGCATGACACAATGCATTCAGTGTATTTACTGAAATGAACTTCAACAGAGTTACACAGATAAGCGTGGGTGCAGTTAGTAACAGCTTTGACGTCAAAGCTTTTAACAGCTTTGACGAATCTGAGGTAGGGACCACACATTACAGCCCGGTAAAGGTGGCTGACCACTCATGAGGTCACTGCTTCACCCCACCTCTGAGTGAACTGAGTGAGGAGCAGAACTCAGTTCACAGAGGAAGCTGAAACAGGCACACAGGCAAAAGCAGGTGCGTTGGGATGGGCTTTCATGCAAGTGAGGAAGTATAGTTTAGTAAGATTTGACTGAGTGGGTGAGAGATTGTCTGAAAACTCTTTCTGAACTTTCCTCTAAAATCCCTTTTTATTTCTCCCCCTGTGTTTGGTCTGTCTGCGTGCGCAATAAAGAACCCAGATTTATTGACCTGTTAAATCCCAGCAAATCCCAGGTGCTCTTGGGGACAGACTGTGGTGTCGGGTAACACAGGGGTCTAAATATAGACACATTATTAAATAAATGCCATAGAAATTCCGGTCTGTCCGTCTGGTTTAGAATCTTATGTGTGGGCAAACCTGATGACTCATCTAGCACAAAGCAACCAAAGCTCCTGGTAAATCACCTCTAGAAGAGTGATACCGTCTCGAAAAAAAAAAAAAAACCTGAAAATAGCAGAGATGTTTCTACATCGGGAGGAATTCACTCACTGAAAACCGTACAAACATTTTCTGATAGCTTAGACACAAGTCATTCAGAACAAACTGACCACAAATCGGTGGCTATTGCTGGAGTGATCTGAAGGCTATGGAATGCACACAAACGCACAAACATTTTTACCAAGTTTTCCATAATGAAAAAAATAGCCTTTTTATCATTAAGAAAAAACTCAACATTAACATGTTTTCCAGTACCTTGTAGTGAGTGCCATAGGCTGATGCTCAGAAAGTCTTACATTGCGCATTCACTCACTGTTCTGTCAGCAAAACTAATTGGTAAATGTCTTTTCTTTTATAATTCGCTTGGTCCTATTTTTACAACATCTAGAAGCTTAAAAAACATAAAGCATAAAGAACAAAAACATTTAAAATGTTCTCAAACATAAAACACAGCACATTTCCATTGCAATATGGTTACCATAGTAATATCTTGTTAGTTTCAAATACAAGATGATTTTGAAAAAAAAAAAAGAACAGTTCGCATAAAATACTAATATCTAATAACAGTAAATCAAATAGCTAATAATCACTTTTTAATTAGCATCTTTAAAATACTATCTACTATATACTTTGCAGGTATATGAAAGACCAGCACATTAATATTATATCTATTATTTGCATATAAATGACATTTTCATTACAGACATTTGCATTTGTCCTCTGAAAACAACAGTATTTTCCTATTTTTTGCTTTTATTATTTCCCAAAGAGACAGATAAAGAGAGAGAGACACCAAGAACTCAGTCTTCAGCCCACTGGCCCTGAAGATCACCCCTACCAATCAGCTTCAGAACGACACCAAAAATACAGTTTCATTTCAAATAAACCATATTAAAAACATGTCAAACACTCCTATCTGGACCATTGGGAGAAAATCACTCAAACACAAAACAAACTGTAGTTGGACCATGAACAGGAAACACATGCTGGCAAGATACCTGGCATCTGCCAGCAACAGGAAGCAGAGGCAGCTTTTTACCAAATACCATCTCATCGCTAAAGGCAGACACAAGCAAACGGGGCTAGCGTTGAAGAACAGGCCTTGTGGTCACTGTGTCACAGGTGATGTGAGAGAGAGAGAGATACACCACTTCTACCTTCCACTTTACACAGATGATTGACCCAGAAAATATGTCAGTCATGTGAGGGGTAGGGAATCATAGCCCCACCGGCATCCTGGTGGTGGTGCCACCTCCCACAGCCTGAGGGGCAATGGGTAAGCCTCCTACATGTGGGGAAAGGTGAGTGAGAGAGAGAGAGAGAAAGAGAGAGAGAGAGAGGGAGGGAGGGAGGGAGGGAGAGAAGGAGAGAGGAGAGAGAGAGAGAGAAAGAGGGGGAGATGGAGAGAGGAATGGAGAGGGAGAGCAGGAGAGAAGGAGCGGGAGAGAGACCAAGGGAGAAAAAAAGGGAGAGAAGGGGTGAGAGAGAGGAAGAGAGGGAGGGAAGGAGTAAAGGAGTGAGAGAAAATGGAAAAGAGAGGAACCAAAAGCAGGATGTCTTGACCGCTACCGTGTGTTAATGTGCAGATGTTTATTGTGTTATGAACAGTTGATTTGTGTACCTCGCATTAATGTCCATGTTTGCTGAATTGCTGTTGCTTTGGTAATATTATATTATAAATGGTTGTGTCAATAAAGCAGAACTGAATTAAACTGAACTGAGAGAGAGAGGGGGGGCAGACAGGAGACAGAGAGGGAGAGAGGTGCATTGGTTACATAAATGCCCCTTTTTAAGGATGTGAACGACCCTCTCCCTCTGTTGCCATTTAAAGGGGGGTTGGGGTCGGGGAGGAGTGGGGGGGGGGTGTGAGGGGCCCTGCTACACTACTGGGGAATTTTGCATTTCAAAGTGAGGAAACAAGCACATCGTGTCACACTGAGCTGACCTCCATTTTGGCTCAAGTCAATGGCAGTTGTGTCCACTGGGATCACACACACGCACACTATTCTTCTTCACCCGCATGAGCATGGAATGTCAGGTTACCAACACAATGTCCGTGTTTGAAGAAATTGATTTAGGCTTAGTGTTAACTACCAACCACCATCCAATCCATGAATGCTCACTCAGACAGATTTAAAAACACAGCACACTGGACTATCTTGCCATTGAAAACACATACGGTTCATAAGTAAAACTGCCAAAAGAATTCACTCTGATTTAGAGAAGCCAATGAGACTACTTTTTTTACCGTTTCGAATGCTGCACTACTCCATCAAGTCAATAGAGGGCAATGTTGACCCTGTTCTGCATAGAGTCTCTGCATCTCAGTGCAGACGCAAAGCTTGATAAACCCAAGATTGCTTTTCCTGAAAGGATATCAACTCAAAGCATCCTCAGTGTCAAATCAATTATTCCATTTATTCCGTTGCTTCAGAATTAATAATACTATAATTGATGTGTCACAGTTATTAAAAGGGTTGACAAACCATCAGAAACAACTTCAAGTGACTTCAAAACCTCATTTTCATTTGCAAAAGCTTTTTTGTAGTTTGTTCATGCAGATAGCATGTTTGCTTAACAAGATGGGTTTGTCTGGAGATGAAACATTCTTGAGCAGTAAATTCATTTCCCATTACTTGTCGGTTATGATCTGATGGTCTCAGGATTATGTATTGGAGAAAGCTTTGAAGAATAGTTTTTACATTTCAGGGGTAAATATTGTCCAAGATCTATGCTGGACCTTGGCCACTGCAGGCAATGCAAGAGGAAATGTCAGCCTGAGCTGTGAGATTGAATGAAATGAAAATCATGCACCTTGTGTATCTTTGCTGCCATCACTGCCATACCGAATATAAGGAGCGGAAACCTATCAGCACCCTGTTTTAAGAGACTCAGTCATTACATTCCATTACAGCACAAATTCCAGCTCAAAAGAACAGAAGGGCATCCATCCAAGTTAGATGCACTACAGTGACAGACCAGGCTAACAACACTCCCAGAGCATTACAGTTTTACTGCAGATAGAATGTGAAGGTGGGCATAGAGAAGGGGTGGCAGTTTAGCATAGGGGTAAGGAGCAGGGTTCATAACTGAAAGGATGTTGGTTCGGTTCCCCGCTGGGGCACTACTGCTGTACCCTTTGGCCATGTAATTGACACAGAATTGCCTCAGTAAAAATATAGCTGTATAAATGGAACACATGTAAAAACTGTCACTGGTGTAACCCGCTTTGGATAAGAGTGTTTGCTAAATGCTAATAATGTAATGTTAGAAGAATGGGGTGAGAGTTAGGGTTAGCCTTTGGGGGCCTGATAGGGGCTTAATCAGCTGTTTGGTTTATCTGCTTTTAGCCTGATGCTACCTCAATGTCAACACTCTTTCCATGGTGTTTCACATAGCATTGGCTCTTTCCCTCAGCACTGCATTTGTATCTTACCCATGAGTACATACGGGTACATGTTATATTAAAACACAGAGACCAATGCAGTACAGACACTGTGACCAGCACTCTCTCACTTTGTTCCCAGCCCACCTGGCTGCACGTACAGGTATAATTAGACACAGGCAACCCCAATTACCTCTCTGCACAACTGTTAATTAACAAACTGACAATGAGCTGTTTTCAACAGAGGAGTTTGTTAGTGAGAAGGAACTTTCCACAACCTAAACTGTTGAAAACACAAAGCAAGCTAAATTTAACTCCTAATAGGAAAAGCAGCGGGTATCAAACCACCAAGTCCACACTTTTCACCCATGTAAAGGATATGTGTCTTTATGGCATTGTATTTCCATGTTGGATGGCACTCAACTCAATGGGCAGAAGCTGTAGTTACAGTTGTGGTTATAAGTGATTGTGACAAACCTATGACTGAAAAAACGTTTTATGTTTTTTTAAAAACCATACTCAGCATTACAGAAAAGTTTGAACGGATTCATTATTTATCTTCAGGGTAGAATTTTTCAGGCCTGTGATAAGACAGCATGTTCTGAAAAAAAAAGAGCCCTACATGATTGACACATTATGCTGCAACCCTCACACTCACTTGCAAGACTTTGTCATTCTGGAAGTTTTAGAACTCACTTGCATCTGCACTTTTTTTTGTTTTAATTGACACCGCAAGTAAGTTTACATCCCATTTCCAGCACAGGGGTCTTGGTTAACAACCTGCTTCGGCATATGAGACCATTGAAAATGTGACATCAACTTGACGTTTGGGTGGGGGTTGGAGGGAGATGCTGTTTTTTGGTCCTAACACTAGATGTCCCACCTGAGTCGCTTTGTTGTTGCGATAATAAACGCAAACCTCTTGTCCCTTCCCGACTGTATTTTCCTTTCCAGTCCACAAATCGCCTCTTAATATTTTACAGAATGAGAGAAAACTATTATTTCAGCATATGGAACATATGTCTCTCTGTACACAGGTGGGAATGTACAGGTGTTGTGGATGCCACAGGTGGCATGTCTGTAAGGTACCATGTGTCTCTGTTCTCATGAACACGTGTTCAGTCGCTCATGAAACGATGAATGAAACACATGCTTACACGCTGGCAGCCTGTGTTACAGTAGCCTTCATGCTGGATTTGGGCATCTGCTTTTGGCAGTGGTACATACGCACAGCGAGAGGGAGGGAGACTCAGTGTAGGTGTGAAATAATGAGCATCGGCAGCGTTTTAATAAACATAAGACAACACTTTGATGGCAGACGCCTTCCTCTGGTTTCTGTGCTACCCAGAGAAGCCAGCTGGGTTAAAAAAGACATGTAATGACTGCATACATCCACATATGCACATGCGTATGCGTGTCCGCACACACACATGCACACGCGTACACACACACATGCATACACACATGCATATGGTCCTTTGATTGTTTCATGAATACATGGCTCCTACAGTTCCTACAGATGTTTGCACGTTTACAAAAATTCTATCAACTGTTTTTGACACAAAAATCCTGATTTACAGCAGGGCTGTGGGGTGAGAATGAGAGAAAGAGCTATAAAAAGTAAAGTAAAAAAGTCTGAAAAGCCTGTAAACTTTTATTTCCCCCTGGGGGTTTGTTTCAGTTTGCTGTGTCGACTGTCTCATTTCTGTTACAAATGGCATTACAATAACACCATTATGTAGCCTTCAACATCGTTATCTAGCCTTGATCTTTTCTCAGAATTTGATTTCTTGCTCCTGTAATCGATGTAACCCCTGCTGATAACATGGTGTCTATAGAAATCTATTAAATCCTGCTCAGTCGCAATGTAAGTCAATGGCTTCCGACTACCTGTTTAACCTATGGAGTATGTAAATTCCTGCAGTCTGGCCTGGGAGAAACATAATAAATAGACGTGTATTAATAAGTGGGCGATCTGGCCGGCAGCTGAGTAATGGAGCAATAATAATCGCCTCTCGGAGGGTCTGGCCGGCTTTGAACAGAGCCAGTCCTCTGGGGAATTCAAAGCTCTCATTTTAATGACCAAATAGTCCAGGATTCAGCAGATCTCAGCCCCCGCAGGCCGAAAGCATGGTGCAGGCCGCCATTATCTGTGACCAGCCAATGGCGCGAGGGGAGAGCATGACCCACTCATTCATCTCCCAAAGCCAAGGGCACCGAGCTACTGAACAAGAGGCGCCGGACACACTAACACACTGATCTACTGAACACACTGCAGCCCAAGGTTAATACTGTCAGAGACTGAACCTGGACTGATCTACTGAACACACTGCAGCCCAAGGTTAATATTGTCAGAGACTGAACCTGGACTGATCTACTGAACACACTGCAGCACAATGTTAATACTGTCAGATACTGAACCCTTACACTCTAACACACCGATCTACTGAACATACTGCAGCACAATGTTAATACTGTCAGATACTGAACCCTGACACTCTAACACACTGATCTACTGAACATACTGCAGCACAAGGTTAATAGTGTCAGATACTGAACCCGGATACTCTAACACACCGATCTACTGAACATACTGCAGCCCAAGGTTAATACTGTCAGATACTGAACCCGGATACTCTAACACACTGATCTACTGAACACACTGCAGCCCAAGGTTAATACTGTCAGATACTGAACCTGAGCATTCAAACATAATGAGTTACTGAACCCAAAGTGATAAACTGAACAGAAGGCACCCAAACACTCTTACACAGCAATCCACTGAACACACTGTAATACAGATAATACAGACATCTATTGAGCACACTATCATTGTTATCCCACTGATCTACAATATTTTACACACTAGCCCAATAAATAACCCAACACACTATCACACTGATCTCCTGAAGTGCACTACTAATGCACTTGGCAACTTAACACAGTGTGGTAAGAAGCTACACAAAGCACATGCAATTCCACACTTTATATTCAATGGATCAAACTGAATTAAATCAAAACACAGTGGCTGATAACCCCTGCAGTGTCAACAGAATACAAACAGTCTGTCTGAATAAGCAAGTGTTGAAAAGAAGAGAGGAAGGCCTGGGAGAGAACCTGGGACTGAGAAAATCTCACACGCACTCACACGTACTCACACACACACACACACACACACACACACACACACACACACACACACACACACACTCACATACTCACACACTCGCTCACACACTCACACATACTCTCTCTCTCTCTCTTTCTCTCTCTCTCTCTCACACACACACACACACACACACACACACACACACGGTCAGTCAATCACACATACACATCCTGTCTCAAGTTTATCAGTGAAAGCCCGCTGACATTTGGAATGGCGGCCACGTCAGAGAGGAGCCGACGGGAGCGGGTGAAAAGGAGAAAAAAGCCTCTTCTCCATCTTGTCTCCATGGCCTGACATTTAGCCAACACTTTAGTCTGAGGTCTGAGTCAGAGCCAGGGCTGGCTGTGAGGAGAATCTTAATCTGATGACCTCCCTCTCCCTCTCCCTCTCTCTCTCTCATACACACACACACACACACACACACACACGCACACACACTCCTTCTCTCACTCTCTCCCTCTCCCTTCTTTCTCTTATACACATAGTCCTTCACTCTCTCCCTCTCTAACTATCCCTCACTCACTCACTCACTCACTCACTATCTCTCTTTCCCTCCTTCTTCTGCCCTATGTCTCTCGCTGCTCCCTCTCCATCTCCATCTCCCTCAGCCTCATCCCCTTTCTCCCTATCTCTCTCACTCTCTGTATCCCTCACTCACTCCCTATCTTGCTATATCTCTCTCCCTCACTCCCTTCCCCCCTCTCTCTCTCTCTTTCTCTCTTTCTCTCCCTCATTCTCACTTTAAATATCTCTCACTCAGTCCCTCTTTATCTCTCCCTCTCTTGCTCCCTCTCCCTCTCTGTCTCCCTTTCTCAGCCTCACCTCCTCTCTCTCTATCTCTCACCCACTCTCTCCCTTTTTCTCCCCATCTCTCTCACACTCACTCACTTCACCCCCTCTCTCTGCATGTTGATCTCTATCCATCTTTCACTCACTCACTCACTCACTCATTCACTCACTCACTCACTCACTCACTCTTTCTCTCTCTTACTCACTCACTTCCCTCATCTCTCTCTCTCACTCACTCACTCTCCCCCGTCTATCTCTTTCTATATATATCTTTCACTCACTCACTCACTCCCACTTTCTCCGTCCTCCCCCCTCTCTCCTTCCCCCTCTCTGTCTTCCTCTCTCAGCCTCACTCCCCCTCTCTCTCCCTGGGGAAGCTCCAGGCTGTGGGTGCGTAATTGCGCCTGTCACCGGCAGAGACGCGGAGGTGGTCCGCGTTTCACCTCTCACCTTTGGCAGGTCCCGTTCGAGCCACTCCGGTACCCCCCCACGCCCCACCCCCACCCCCGAACCCTCAGGGGGGTGTGCTGCGGCCCGGCTGATCCGAGCCCCCCTCGTGGGGGTGTGGAGACCGCACGCGGCATCTGGCTCGCCGCGCTTGGCTGACTTTCTCCATTTCCTGTAGGTGAACGAGGCCCCGGAGTTCAGAGGAGCTGGACAGTGAGGGGGCGGGAGAAGCTCTCCCTGTCGGCCCCTCACACTGACCTTTGTTAACAATCAAATATGTGGGCTGCTACAGCAGTCACAGTGTTCTGTAAGAGAAAATACAATTGCAAAGCCACAAAGCGCATCTGGGATTAGTGTGACCTGATAATAACATAATTTGCAATTATACAAAGATCACACATACTATTAATCTTGAGCTTGTTCTTAACATAATTCTTATTCTTAGCATTTTGTTTTCATTGTTAGTCTTATCTTAATATAATATTTATTCTTATGGCATTCTAAGTCTGTTGTCTGTTATTGATATTGTGTTTGTTATTTGTATACTTGTTTATATCCTTACTCTCATTCTCATTCTTATGACTTAACACTTAATAGACTGGTTTACTGACAATTTATTAGTCATAACGATGAGCAGACACAGCGAGGATTAAACTGTCAGGGTGATAAATGTCACAGTAAATCCTTTAGACCGGAATATTCTCCTGTCCTCATTTTCTCACTATCTCCTCCTCAGCAGCACCAAAGGTCAACGCCAATGACCAATCCAAATCTCTCAGGACAAGGTGAAAATTGTTCCATTATGTCTGAGACTGACAAGTTAGCAGATCAAAAAAGAAAAAAAACCCTTCTCCCGTTCTGTCTCATCTTCCCATGATGCATCGGTGAGTGTTCAGCTGGATGTTCGGTGTCATTCAGGACGTGGGCAGGGGCGGCAGGTAGACTCTCTCTGAGATATGAGGTAATAATCAGTGTGTTTCCAGGATGACATATGGCTCCGCTCATCCTCCCATGTCTCCTCAATCCATTACACTTTAGCTCGAGGCAGCAGCACCTTGAAACAACAGGGCCAAAAGGAGCAGAGGCGTCTGGGCAAGATCTGACACTTCCCCCCCCTCTCAATCTCCCACAATCCTCCGCTGATGCCTCTCAACAAGACAAATCACGCCGTGAGAACCTCTCGGGCAGGCCTGTCTCCCTGGATGTTCCCTGGACGTGGGTGAGAACGGCAGGGGGGGTTTATTTTGTTGTTTCCTTACTAGTGTAAATTAAGCCTGCGCTGTTAAAGCGCATTATTGCTGTCGCCCAGGTCTCTGTCTGAGGAGGAGACAGCAGAGGAAAGAGACAGAGGCAGAAAAAGAGAGAGAAGTGGGGGGGGGGGGGGGGGGGAGGAAAACAAAGACAAAGAGAGGGAAACATGCAAAGAGACAGAAGGAGAGCGAAAGAGGAGGTGAGAGCGGCACGCGGAATCAGAGGGAATGAGTGAGTGAGAAAGGCAGAGCAGAGAGGGAAGGAAGCTGTGCCGGTGCTGAGAGAGGAGAGGAGAGTGACCTTGATCTTCAGGCAGTGATGTGCTGTGATGAGGCTTATCAGAACGGCGCATCATACAATCAAACAACCGAAATCACTGAGGGAACTCACACATACACACACAGACACAAATGCATACAGACACACACACACTCACACACAGACAAACACACACACACTCACACACAAACACACACACCAATACACACACACACACAAATACACACACACACATAGATACACAGACGCACACACTCACATTCATGCACACATGAGGAGACACACACACACAAACACATATATATACATACAGAGACATCTGCGCACACACACACACACACACACACACACACACACACACACACACACACAGTGTCTTGTCAGAGCTGCGTTGGGTGTGTAAAGGTAGGGGTAGAGACTGAAATGGAGAGAGAATGAAAGGCCGATAAGGGGATGAAAAGGACAGTTAGCAGCCGCTCCCTGGCACAGTGCCATGCCCTTGACAATATACTCACAGGGACCCAACTCTATATCGTTATTAATATTCATGTTTAACTTTCAAGAATATTAATACCATTCTATTACCTGCAACTGAGACGGGCTTTCAGCTCAGCGTGTCCACAGGTGGGATGGGGATCTGCGCAGTTGGGAGAGGCGCGGGGGTGGAGGGGTGGGGAGAACTGAGGCCCTCGCACTGACCGTGACCTTCGCTCATCGTTATCATGTGGGCGGCAGTGTAGCACAGCGGTTAAGGAGCAGAACTCATAACCGAAAGGTTGCCGGTTTGATTCCCCGCCGGGGCACTGCTGCTGTACCCTTTGGCAAGGTACCTAACCCACAATTGCCTCAGTAAAATATCCAGCTGTATAAACGAATAACACTGTAAACAACTGTTACTGATGTAAGTCGCTCTGAATAAGAGTGTCTGCTAAAGACCAACAATGTGAAAACAATGTAATGTAATATAATGTAATCATGGGTTACCTAAGCAGGGTGGCTCAGGTACCCACCTTACCCCTTGGCCTGGGTGGGCATGCAGGGCAGAGATCCACCCCCCCAAGGGAATCAATTCAATTCAACAAGCTTTATCGGCATAACCATACATATGTACAGTATTGCCAAAGCAATATATGAACAAAACGACTCACTACACTAGTTGAAACCCGCCATCCGAGAGCAGCACCCATTGTACCATGGAGATGACATCACAGCCACTTTATGTCTCATGGGTTGTGTCTGGATGTTACCTGTATTTCATCCGAATGCCTTTTCATCACAGCGTTAAATTAATCTTAACTGAAGGGCTGGGAGGTTTTCATGGTGGTGTGGGAGAGAAGAATGCTCATACATTACTGCTGCTGTTTATTGATTTATAATTACTTTTAAAGTTTTAACTTTTTTTTTCAAAGTCACGCAGCTAACGCTCACACTCCCACGCTTTAGCTGAGCTCAATTTGCGAGATATTAAAGTACATACCAGCACAGTGGAGAAAAAAGGACACACATACGCTCACATTGCAAACGACTTCTAATTTATTTCAGGCACAGCACTGGTCAATATTCCAGCTGTACCAGTGTTAATCAGAGTCAGTTCAGGATCACATAACATTCTCTCTTTTTGGTTGGTGTTTTTTCAGATTTTTTTTTTTGCCATAAGCAGATCCAGAATGAATGTGACGGAGAAGAGGTGTCTCACCCTCTCTAGAAAGTCTAATTTCAGCCACCGCTTCCAGCCCCAGAACTGAAGGCCTAAACCAGCTTCCAGCTACCTGTGAGGTGACTCATTTAGTGTGCTGAAGTTTGAGTTTAGCATGGCGTATAGTCTGTGGTGAATGAAAGAGATTAAACGCTGAATTCGGGAGGTGCAAAGGGGATAAAACTCTGCTGAGGGCGGCTGTGGGAGCTCCTCTGGGTTCCCCTGGCTGCTTTCTGAGCTGCACAGCATCTGATGAATTCAGTCCGGATTAAAGTTGAACGCCTTTTCTCCATCACTTAAAGTGGGCGTGCTTATCTGATTTTCATTCGGAGCAGAGAATTTGATGTCCAAACACAGCGGCACACAAACCTCTTGACGTGATTTAAGGAGAAAAAAAAAGTCTCCTGTTATTCCTCCGTCCAGAGAAAAGACAAACGGCCTCCTTTGTTAAGATCACTAATTGCTTCTTGCTGCCTCTGCCAGATATTTCTGCCTGGGCTCTGATAAAGTATTGAGTGGCTGTCTGTTTGGACAGTGTGTGTTTGTTTGTGTTTGTGTATGAGTGTGTGGGTCTGTGTGTGTGAGTGAGTGTGTGTTTGTGTATGAGAGTGCGTGTGTGTATGAGTGTGTGGGTCTGTGTGCTTGTGTGTGTGACTGTGTGTGAGTGTGTGTGTGTGAGCATGTGTGTATGTGTGTATGTGAGTGTGTGTATGTGTGTGTGTGAGTGAGTGTGTGTAAGTGTGTGTGTATGAGTGTGTGTGTGTGTATGAGTGGGTGAGTGTGTGTGTATGTGTGAATGAGTGTGTGTAAGTGCATGTGTATGAGTGGGTGAGTGTGTGTGTATGTGTGAATGAGTGTGTGTAAGTGCATGTGTGTGTGTGTGTGAGCATGTGTGTATGTGTGTGTGTGAGTGTGTGTATGTGTGTGTGTGAGTGA
>NC_050589.1:10839204-10841704 GCF_013368585.1 Megalops cyprinoides
GAGGGAGAGGGAGGGATGGAGAGGAGGGGTACTCTCGCCCTTCCTCTGGGTGCATTCCCCTCACGTCTGTCTGAGAGAACGTGTCACATCGGATCTCGGAAATCCCCCCGCGGAGAAACCCGTCCTTCCTTATTCTCGTCTTTCTTTTTTTTTTTTAACTTTCTCTCCCTCCCTCCCTCTCTCTCTTTTTTCTTCACTTTAATCAGCCCTTTCCCCCCTGTGCCAGACGTGGTAGCCGAGGAGAATCGGGGGGCTCGCATTCCTGAGCCCCTTTTGAAAGGCCACCTCCTGCAAAGGAGGAGATATCAGAGGAGTCGGCCGGCCGAGTCCGCCCCGCAACGGCGAGCTCGCGGCCGCTGCCTCTGCACAGTGACGGATTTTCTGAGGACACCAGCATAAAAAAAAAAAGAAAAGAAAAGCCAGACACCTGATCACACAACGCTGCACACGAGATCCAAGTAAATCTCCCGCGACGCTCTACAGGAAGGCGTCGGGGATGGGTCGTTAGCTGCCCATGACGAAGCCTCTTCCGAGGCGCAGATTCACAGGTCAGCGAATATTAGCCGGCCTTTAACGAGTGTTTGCAGAGGCCTGCAGATACGCCGCGATCGTTATCATTAACGTTAGATTGGCAGGCGCCCTCATCCCCTGTGACTCATATATTCCATTCACGTATTTTCCATTTACAGATAATGGATTTTTATCTTTTCTTTTATTTAGCGTTTTTTTTTTTCACCTAAACAATTCAGGCTTAGAACCTTGCTGAAGGGCACATTGGCGGTGCTCCACCTGGGGCTTGAACTGGCAACTCCCCGATTACAATCAGCCCCACATTCAGCACGTTAAACCACCAGCTGATTATGGATCAGGCGCAATCCTGTGCGTGCACCTACTCACAGCCAACAAATGTCACATGTTTTTTCAGCGCAAACTGTAATTTTCGGTAATGTACCGTAATGATTGTGCTTTGGGAGGAGCAGACCACTCCTACCTGACCCTGAGGTGGATTCAGCTGCGTGTACCAGCGGTCGTTTAATGAGCTTCTCCCTTTTTTCCCCTCTGTTTGTGCGGACCTAACGCCGAACGGTACCCGACCACATCTATATTCAGTCAGCTAAGAGAGGACCATGAATCAAAGAGAGACCGCAACGCTTGAGGGGGAATATTACAAAGAGACTTTATCATCCATCGTTGATCCGGTGTGTGGCGACACATTTCAAAGCTAACCGTAATGACTGATCTGCACCTACTGTTTGTACTAACGATTGCTTGTTAAGCTGTGGATGATGTCTGAGCAACCGGACTAATACCATGAAATATTGTGTTGAGCAGGGTGGCATAGCTGGGAGGCTATTTGACTGTGGATCTGTTACATTGGGCCTTGACCCAGTCATACATGATTTTGACGTGCTGATAGGAGTGGATTCTGTATGACTGTGTCATTGCATCATAGACATGTCTATGTGTCAGTTCTGCTGGGAGATGTGGTTTCCCGCCTCTCCATTAAAAACATACTCTGTTTGCCTTCGGTCTCTCAAGGTACAAAGGCAAAGTACAACGAACCTTGTGCATAACAATAGCCATTCAAATAACAAAGCTTATGCATAACAATAACATATCATACAAGGATCTTTATGCATAACACTAAGCACTCAAACAAGGATTCTTGTGCATAACAATAACATATCAAATAAGGATCTTTACTCATAACAATAACCACTCAAAAAAGGACCTTTATGCATATTATTGTCATTTAGCAGATGATCTTATGCAGAGCAACTTACATAGGTTACAATTTTATCCAATTATATAGCTGGATATTTACTAAGGCAATTGTGGGTTAAGTACCTTGCTCAAAGGTACAACAGCAGTGTCTCCATGGGGAATCAAACCAGCAACATTTCAGTTAAGAGCTCTGCTCCTTACCACTATGCTGCACTTCTGCCCACACTAGGTGGTGAACCATGCATTACAATAACCACTCAAACAAGGATCTTTATGTATTACAATAACCACTCAAACAAGGTTAATTGTACTCTGAGCTGGTGTGAAAATCAGATGATGTACAGGTGTGGATGAAAATAATAAACATAGCAATCATCACATGAGCATCGTTAATCATTATGAGATTGAAGGCAGATTTTTTGGTTGGTTTTGGCATTGATTTTACCCCTAGCCTGAGCACATTTGTGGATCTCTCATTCTCTCAGTACCTAAATATCTAGATAAGGATGAAGTTAATTGGCTTGATGGCCTGACAGTTTGAATCTGCACTTCTGAAGAATATACAGGCATTAGACAGCTGGACAGACAGAGCTCTCCACAGATTGACGGACACAGATGCAAAAGGACATCTGTCGGGCTGGTGTACACCCCTCTCTTTCTGTTTCACACAAACACACACACACACACACACACACACACACACACACACTCCCGTGTCTGCATTAGAATTCAGTGGTTCACCACCCAGTGTAAGCGAGCAGGCCAGCGAAGCGTG